>NW_008659940.1:0-254 GCF_000695815.1 Acanthisitta chloris
CAGCCCCAACCCCAACCCTGCACAGCCCTAACCCTGCACAGCCCCAACCCCGCACAGCCCCAACCCCGCACAGCCCAACCCTTCACAGCTGAGTGCGGCATCGCATCAACCCCGCACAGCCCAACCCCAACCCCGCACAGCCCAACCCTGCACAGCCGAGTGCGGCATCGCCCATCCCGCACCCCTGCCTGCCCCCGCCCTTAGCTTCTAAGAGCTAAAATGGGTTAAAAATCCATGCATGGAGTATGATTTAT
>NW_008659940.1:370-19340 GCF_000695815.1 Acanthisitta chloris
GGGTACGAAGTGCCACATCCAGTCTCATCTCAAAAACCTCCAGGGATGGTGAATCCATCACCTCCCTGGGCAGCACATTCCAATGCCTGAGCACTCTCTCTGTAAAAAATCTCTTCCCAATTTTTATGCACAAAGACATAGCAGCGTATCCCCAGAAGATTTATATCATCTTTTAGTCAAACACCAGGCCCAGTCACTTCTGTTTTCCAAGGGGGGAGAGAGAGTGTGTGAGGCTGGGGAGGAGGGACACATCTGTTCAGATGAGCATCTGATCTCCTTTTTCTGCTGGAAGAATAATAGCAAATCACCAAGCATCAGGAAAACCACAAAAGGAACTGCTTATTCATTTATCCTAGAGGGGGAAAATTACTTTAAATGAACTGAGCAGATTTGGACTTTTGGTTCAAGCAAAGAAACATTTCTTTAAATGATGCCTCCCCTGTGTGCTATCTAAGGGGCACTCCTGCTCCAGCGGTGAAAGTGCTTAGAAACTACTGTTATACTAAAGTTGGGCTGAACTAAAGAATTTTTTTCCTGCATCTGGAACTTCCTGCCATCATTTACTGCTGGGGTATGAATATGTATATCAGTCTTGCCACTTATCCAACATTTTGAATGCCCATGTCACTAATTTCCAAAGTTGGCAAGTTTAGTGAAACAAAAGGAACAAAGTGTGCTGTGTACCAGCAATAAAACTGTGTGCCCAGAACTATCTATCAAGACATTAGACTTCTGGCCAATCCCTAAATACAGTCCACAAGCACAGTATTTGTGTTTGTTTTTCTTCTAACTAATCTATTCTTTTTTTTCCCCCTCTGACCTTTCTTTTTTTTTTGCTTTGATTTCTTTAACTATAACCAGTAACACAGATCAGAAAAACAAATTTTAAAAAAATGTATAAATGAAATTTTTTTCATGGCTGTTTAACAGGTATAGCTATAGAAATAACAAAACGAGATATTAAAGAAAAACAAATATATTTTGAATGTGAAGATAAGATATTCTGTCCTCTTCTGCATTTTCATTTTGAAATGGTGATGTGAATTAAATTTTTACCAGCTGTCCTGACTACGAGTTCCTAGTTTTTATAAGCCAATGTTAAATATTAATATAGTTTTGCATTTACTTCACTGTGGTTTTAGAGCAAACATAACCTCCATGGAATGTTTTAAAATGTATGGCTTTTAAAGGCCTGATCCAACTTCCAGGAAGGTCAAAAGGAATCTCTGTGTTGACCAGGATGAAACTTGGAGCAGGAGCTCAGAAAGGTCTTCATGGTACATTTAGCTGTCTCAGGTGCAGAGGACAGAGAGACAACAGAGCCATCCTCTCAAATTTACAGGAAAGCCACATTTTGGTAGGCATCACTGAGTAAATGTTTCACAACTCATATGTTGATTTTGGTAATTAATTATCAGCTTCCAAAAAAAAAAAAAAAAGGAGGTCTGAAAAAACCTTCTGATATAGATAAATAAATAAATATATAAATATATATATATGTATCTATATTTTTTTCAGATCTTAAGCTGCCATAAGAGCTGCAGAGATATTGTTTAGAAGAGGGGAAAGAGAGGGGATCTGAGGGGACTAGAAAACCACTGGCATCAGGAAGATTTTGACCTGGGTTTATTTCTCCTTCTTTGTTCTATCTCTAGTGCTTGGATCATTAATAAAATGTTTGCCATTGTGTCCCTTTAGGCAGAGGCTCCTCTCTGCTCCCCTCTGATGGCAGCTGTACAGGGTCTCCTTCAAACAGGCACAGTTAACCTTCTCTTTATTCAAATCCCAAACTGCCCCATCCTGCAAGAAAAATCCTGCAAGACTTTCTTAAGCATTGGCTTGCAAGTGTGTGTGTGTGTGTGTGTGTGTGTGTGTGTTTGGTTTATTTTTGTGTGGATAAATGGCATTTCAATCTGGATTTATCTCACTCATGCCAAATAAAAATCAGAGGCAGATTTCAGTACTGCTCCTGCAAACACTGCCAGCCTGGAAAGTTTGAAGACACATGAGCAGTTTTCCTATGAACTGCTGAGGTCTTAACTGACTTCTTTTGCTGTCTCTATAATACTGACACAGTTTACAGAATGTGATATGACTTTGGTGGACATGAACTGGATTATTCTGACCCAGACAGAATCTGGACAAACACATCCTTAAACATTTGGTCATGTTAGCAGATCCATTTGCACCAATTTATGTAATTTGCTTTAAACTAAACCCACAAATAATTAAGAACACAGAAAAAAGCCATCATGCAGACTGTGTTTGAGCATCCTTCATCTGCAGTTTGAGGACATCAGATGGCTCTGAGTAGCTCACTTCTAGACTTTTTTTGTTGGGTAATGTTCCTGCAAAGTACCCATGCTGTCTTAGCTTATTATTTATTCTTAGCTGAAGTCTTCAAGCTTCCAGGTGATGTGTCATCAACTTCATTACATCACATTAATTTTGAATGAGAAATACTGTTTTTAAAAGCTCATATAGCTATTGTTCTGATTGCTGTTGTTTATAAAGCTTAGTATTAAAACTAATGAAGGTGAGATTGGTCATACACCAGGCAGAGAACATAATTTCCTTGTAGTTTAAGATCCTATTTACCAGGTTTTCTTGCTGTCTCCACGACAATCCTAAGGGGAGAACACATTAGAGTACTCCTCATCTGCTTCTGTGCAAGATCAAACAATTTTTCTTAAAGGACTTCTGAAATCATTGCATCCCTGCACACAGTAATTACCTCACTACTGCCAAATGGATTGATTGTAAAAACAGTTATTAAAATCTCCTGAAACTGACTCATAGATCCTCATAAGAATTTTGCTACATTTGGTTTTCTGAGTTTGGTTGTTTGGTTTTCCCCCCTGTTTTCACTATTATACTTTGGGGGTTCTTTCAGACTATAAAGCAAGCCACTGACCTGTGAAGCTCCAGCACCAGAGGAAATCCTAATATCATTTCAGGCAGGCACTCCCAATGTGAGCAAAGCCCTGGGACTCTGTCGTGGCTACTAGAGTCTGAGCAGAGATTGGATCTCCCAAGCATTCCTAAATAATGGCACACTTCTGTCTTGACTAGGGCAATGATAGATAGGCTTAGCTCATATCTTGCTTGATGGTCATATCTTACAGGATTGCTCATATCTTACAGGATTGGTCATTTCACCCTGGCTCTTCATTAAATTTTGCCTTGAATTTCTAAGAACAAAAAGGCCAAATTGAGTTAGCAGCTTCTAAAAACAGCCTGGTGCAAGCAGATTTCCCTTTAAAAGAAAAATAATTTACCATCTAAATTACAAGCCCTTTATCTCCATGAGTTGCTTCATGACACACATAAGGACTGTGTTGAATAAATCCTGTGTGCTGCTCTGTAAAACTACATCCTTATTCTTGGCTGGTTGTGAGAACACTTTTCCTGCAGGCAGATTGTTGGGAGAGACACCTGCCAGGCCACAAGCATCCGTGTCACCTGCCAGGCCACACACGTCTCCCAGCCTGGAAGGGCTGGCAGGAGTGCTGGGACGTGCCCTGGACTACATCAGCAAAGCAAGACAGACCATCAAGCCCAGAAAATGAGTTTCAGTGGACTGAATCAAGGGGAAATGTGGTGCTCTTCTTCTTTCTTTTGCCTTGTTTCTTTTTCTGTATTCTTTCCTATCTGGGAGGGAAGGATCATTCTGGTCTGGTTTGGGTTGGGGACTGCAGCTCTGACAGTCAATTTTTATGATTTATTTCTGAATAAATATTTCTGGGATTTAACCAGCACTGCTTTTCCACCCCAGTCAGGAATACCAGCATGTTTTCTGAAGTCTCTCAGGGATATTTGAGGGGTACAGTTGTGTGGGCCAACTGTTAAAGGCAGCACCATTTACATTTGCCCACGGGTAACCCATTTGATAAAGCTGGTCACAGCTGTCAGAGAAAAATGCAGAAGTCAGGCTATCTCTGTCAAAGTAAGTGAGATTAATCCCTCTCTAAGTGCCATAGGGCTCACTCAAGAAATAGAATGTTGGGTTACTCTTGATCCATATATGTGCTTATCACAGTAATGGTTCCTTATCTGAAATCTGTAGCTCTGCTAGGTGGAGGAATTGGGTTCAGACTTCAGAAATCAGCATTCTCCTTCTAAGACCTCAAGAGCAGAAGACATTTTCAAGCCAGCAATGCAGCCATCCCTATTGAAGGAACACATTACCCCAGGCACCACCCAACTATCCTTTAGAAGATCACTCTTGCCTTACTCTTGAGCTCTCTAGAGACCATGTCATGGAAGATGAAGATATTTACTTACATACAGAAACTTATATGCACTGAATGTAACTCTCCTATAGAGCCACAGTGGTGCTCTCTGTCTCCACATCCAGATGTGCACAGAGCTGTTAGGAGCAGAAGAGCAAGGACAGATGTTTAGAAGAGATAAAAACTGGTGATCTTACACGATGTGCAATTACCTTTCCATCACTCCAGCTGTGACTAAAAACAGGCTGTCTTATGGCCACCAAGCAAGGTTTTCTGAAGAAGTGTTTCATTTGCTTTTAAACCAGGAGCTCAGAAACAAACCAGAGTTTCAGAAACAAATTCTCCAAGCAACTATTCTCAATTCTAAAAACAGCCCAGTCTGTAATTACACCAATCACTAGTACAGCAAAGAGCCAATAAAAACCCTAAAAGAAAAGTCAGAAATAAAGTGTAAAAATGACTGGTTTGTTGTATTACTTATGACTGTTTTCAAAGCACTGAACATGGGGAAGCCTTTTGACAGCCAAAAAAAAAAATTGAAAAATAGCCACATTTTGACCACTGTTTCACCTGAAAACTGTTACCCTGTTGTGATTTGGCACGTAGCTCCTTCTCTGTAAGTTGCAGAGAAAAAATGACTTATTGCTAGTAAATATCTACGTTTTCTAACAATCTTCACAGCTGTAACCATTTTTGAACAGTACCAAGCTTACCATCTAGAGGTGGAAAGCTCAGTATGCTATTGCCATGCAATTCCCTTATCCCCCAAACAGTCATAATAATGAATAGTGCAACAGAAAGGTCAGAGGAGAGAAAGAGAGCATCAGTCAGCCCTGCTTTGCTCTGCAGTGGAGTGTGCATTTCTTTTTCCTTGCAACAGAATTAATGACAACAAAAAAAAAAGTGAAAGGGTGTCAGAGAACATGACATTTGAGTGTAGAAAAAATGTGCTTGCCAGGGAATGAAGAAAACTGGGTTTTTTTCACTCACACTAAGAAAAAAAAATTTGAATATTCAAAAAGAAAATACATATCAATGCCTTTTTCTTTTTCTCCAAAATAAATAGTGCTGAATATGAGGGCACTGTTTCAATTCCTAATTAAGGGTGTCTAAGAAACATATGCCTAAGTTTAAAAGTATGCAGTATCTTTTTTTTGGTGTTATTATGAAACTAAAGCATAAGAATGACTGACAATTAATGCACTAAGAAGTCTACAGATGGACAAGTTATAGAGTGCCTTTAGCCTTAAATAATATACATCCTTTACAGAACTAAGGAAGAACTAGCTCTGCAGGATATAATAATACTTAGCACTAGTAAATGCTTATTACACAAGAAAGTTGTACACAAATAACTCATCAGCAATAAATCCTCTGAATCTAAAAGAATAATTCCTTTGTAGCACTAGACCTGATAAACTAAACTACTCCCTTACACTTTAGACAGCAACCAATTAGATAATTTTATTAAGTATTTTAATAGTACAAACAGGAATTTAAAAAAATACATTACTGCTCTTAGAAATTAATTCTGGACATTAGATAGCTGCTATCCAATAATACAAATGGTCAAATTCTACATCTTCTTGGGGGCATTCTCTCAGTTCCTCTGGCTCAGGTCCTCTACACCTGGTTCCTCAAGCTACATTTCACCCAACTGAGGATCACCCAGCCAGGTTTGCATGTAGGTATCAATGCTCTTGTCAAACCTGGTTGTCACTCAAGGGGAAAATTGTGTAGGAAGATGTTTTTGAGTTCAGAACCAGTACAGGCTACATTCTGCCATATAGGAGACCTAAAAAGGACAAAATCTTTAAAGAACTATGAGTAGATTCATAAAATGTTTTGGTGAACACATTAGTTATTTTGGAGAGCAGTAATGTTGACAAAATATTTAGCTTTTGAATTTGACTTAAAGTGTTCACATACACTGAATGTAGTCATGTGTTTGGGGAATTAATAACTTTACTTCTATGTATTACTTATTATTCTTATATACAACAGCCTGAGGAAATTTTCTTTTGCTTATCTACATTTCAGTCTCTTTGCTTAGTTTTCTTCTGGGATCTGACCTATAAAAACAACTGGATTTATGATACTCTAAAGTTTACAGCAAACACTTAACAAATACTCCTATTTCAGAGATGAAATTTATAGTGTTTGTACATAGTCTCCTATGTTATCATTTTTGCTGTTTACTGAGTGAAGTAGTTTTCCAGCAAATGTCAAGGAAGCAGCTAATAGGTAAAAAAGCCACATAAAGTAACTGCACAGTGCCATCTACGGAGCAGGCTGGGGATACGGCAGGAGATGTGAGAGGGGATTCTCATAATGCAAAATTCTCACGGATACTCCTCTCCTAGCAGCAGCTTCTGTTGGTGCCCTGCATGTTTTGCAGAATTCAGCCTGTGCATGATTGTTGAGTGAGGAGTGAGAATTAACATAGAGTGTGTAGAGAGTCATTATTTCTCTGAATGGTGTTTAATGTATCAAGGGCATGTGAGGAATGGGCAGGTGAGACCATGCAGGAGAGCAGGAGGAGCACACATCCCATTCCTGGTGGGAGAGCTCCCATGGGTTTCACCAGGCTGCAGGCATCACAGTTTGTGCTGGGTGTTGTGAAAGCACCAGTCTGATCCTGGCTGCTGGTGTGTTTTTTACACATATCAGCAGTCTCTCCTGCCCTGTATCTGGCTCTCTCCAGTCATCTCCTTACCAGCCACCACTACTGCTCACCACATGCATTTTCTGAGAGCTGGTACTGATTGCAGGAGGGCAGTCTTAGCCCCACTCCCAAGTTCAAATCATCCATGCAACAGGGCTGCAAGCATCTCCTCAGGCACAGCCAACAGCTTCATAGGGATGCATCACACAGTCCCAGGGAGGAGAAGCAAGAAGGTGTCCAGAGTACCACACACATAGCTCATAGGAGTAACATATGGTCAACATTTTATTCTCTCCTCCAGGATACTTCTTGCAAATGCAGAAAATTGAGAAAAATACATCACTACAGAGTCCTCCTTCAGCTCCCCACCTACCTCTTCTATCCTATGCACAACTGCCATCCTCAAGGAGTTTTTGAAGTGGTTAAAAACAACTGGGAACCATTGTATAGGCCAAAAGTAGATGTAGAGAAAGAACCAGTGATACATGCAGCTTCTGCTTTTACTACCCACTTCTGTGCACCTTGCAGACCACCAGCAGCCCACAGGTTGTCCCTTGAAAATCCTCAGTGCTCAGCAGAGCATACTCTGCTCATAACCTGGTTGCTGAGATCTTTGTTACTGGATGACTATGAACTGAGAGCATCCCAGTTGTGTTTATGGCTTTATTATTGAGGCTGTTTGTACATCTCCTGTAGTAATAAACTGCTGGGGTTTAGACTAAGGTAGGTGGAGCAAATGTGGCATTAATATGTGCTGGAACACTGCTTAGCACAACTAGTTCAACAGCTGGGTTTGGTAGTTAGCTAGCATCTTGGTATAAACCTTTGACAACATCAATAATGGTCAGTAGCCTCAGCCCTAAATTACTGTCTATCCAATTATAAAAACCAGTCCTAAATTAACTGAATCATGAGTCCCCATTAGCCTTGTGCTCAGAAGAGAAGTTCATATTTATCACACAGTCTGTAGTCCCCTGTGTTACCCACGTTTGGCTTCCTTCAGTGAGCTTATCTCATCTTGAATTGATGATGAATTATTATGAGCTTGCTTTAGACATCTTACTTCAGACTTTTGGCTCAGTGGCCTAGAAATTTCTTCAGTGCCAGATTGCTGACTTCAGTCTCAATTAATGATCACTTGTTATCGGCTCAGTTCAAATGTTTGATTTCTAACTTTTGGTTGCATAGTCTAAACATTTCCTAAGTCCAGATAGGAGGTTTTAACTTAAAATGTTATGATTTTGATATTGACTTGATGCCTTCCTGGCTGAGTGTGAAGATTTTGTTCTTCCATCACATTGATTAATAGACCCATTACAAATCCTGTGCTTCAGAGTACCAAGGAGTGAAAAAGATAAACACCATGCAGATTAACTTAGTTAAGAGCTGATCTTATATTTCAGTGAGAAGTTTTTCATTTGCTCAGAAGCTGGTGCACTCTTTAGTAAAATTTTCAAATTATGAATTATTGTACTTCTCTGATTTCACCTATTTGTCTTTTTCTTAGCTTAACCTTTTGTTGTGCAGCTCACATGCTATATGGTTAAACATTACTCTATTACACAAGCACTTAAGGGTTCAATCTAAGTATCAGGAAAATATTCTGCAAAACTCTGCTAGCAAATGGTAGGTCTTCACCCCTAGGAGTTCAGACAGCATATAAACTCACATCTTTACACGAAACACTGGTACTTCTTCCTTCAGTACTCAGTCATCACACTGGGGATACATGCTAGACCATTCACAGATTGCATAGTGACTTGTTCCCTCATCCTCCATCAAATATCCCTTAGGTATTAAAGACATCTTCAGCACAGTAAGAATAGAAATGCTCAGGTTCACTTTTACTAATACAGCTCATTTTGCCATAGTGGTTTGTAATCAAAGACTCATCCATGTTTTGCAGACTCACTCTAGTACCTTCTTATTAACTAATCAAGCAGATGTTATCAATTTTGTCCTAAAGACAATTTGATTGACTTCTGGTAAACAGGATCTGTGTTTGAAATTGAAGATACTTTTCATATTCTCAAGTTCATTGCACCAGCCAGGGCTTTTTATTTAGTTGGAGAACTTGCATTGAGACGGAGACACTAAAACAATTATTAGTCTTGAAAATCATTCAGGATTTTTAAAACACTCTTGAAGTTTTTTAACACATGTTCTGGTATGAATATATGTGTATTCTCTGCTCTGCATTCACCTGTGGTAGTAAAATGGAACTAACGTCTTAATGCATATTTCAGGTTTAGGCAAAGAATGCTGCAGAGTATTCCCATCACTTCAGGATGAAAGATATGGCCATGGTTTTCATGTGAAGATTTCTTTCTATCTTTGTCTAAAGAAATAGTATAACACTTATCAGCTGGCCAAAGAAAACATGGCACTTAAAGCTGTTGAAAGTGCAAGGAGTCAGCATGTCTGCTCCGTTCCTTGTGCAGCCATGGAGAGACTCAGCACACACACAAAAAGGATTTGTAAATACCCTGGGACGTATTTGACCCCTGATTCAGTTAAATAAAATAGAAGCAGCCCCGTGATCAAACTTGTACTTCCCACTGGTGCATGAATGGCACAGGAGCCGTTTGGAGCACTGGGGACACAAGAATCCGTATGGAAAATGCAAAGGTGCCCAGAGTAGCAGCTTCCTTACTGTGCTAGAGCCAAGACTTCGTTCAAGTGATGGCCTCTTGTGGCCACTCTCATTCACAAGGGAACTTAATCATACAGATAATTTATTTGTTTAGTTCCACTCTCATCTCTCATAACTTTATACAAACCTTTGACTTCTGCCTCGTCGTACAGGTCAGGGACATCAGATCCTGCCTCTTTAAGTGTGCAAAACTCATGGCTTTTATCTGACTGTTAAATGGGAAGCCTGCCTTGCCATCAGTTGTTCTGATTAATTCCATGATGAGAAGGGGGATGACTGTTAAATCCTGCCTTTATTGGAGTGCTTAGACCTCTGTGCATACGCAAGTCATAAATGAAGGATTATTTTGCACCCTGGCTGTAAGCATGATTGCTCTGGCAATCACAGTTGTTGTATGAGGAAATGTGCTCAAAAGCAGATGTGTAAATGAAGCTCTGGGCAAGAAGTTAAAAATTTTGTCACTCAGCAAAAAGTTCAAAGTTACACCAAGGTGGATGATCACTTTCCTTCTGTATTTATGTGTTTATTGGTTAGTTGAAGGGGCAGGAGTTACAGATGAGAGAACTATAATGAAATATCTCATAAGTTATGAGACTTACCTTCCTTCTTTTTTACTCATTCATAAGTCAGTTTGAATATCATAGTGCTCAGGAGGTCTCCTCTGAGATAAGTTCCCAGTCATAGTGTTCTTAGTCAGATAATCTGTCCTGAAACAGCAGATAAATTTTAATGGGTATCAGCTTATTTTTCTCCCGGCTAGATGCACCCAATACTATAATAATACCACTGGGGGTGGTTAGCAAATAGGATTTGGTATTGATGTCTGAATGTTTTCTAAATCTCATTGACTAGCTCAGCAGTCAGGAATATATCTGATGCCTGTGCAGGTTTTCCTACAGAGAGCTTTCTGTGTCCTACCAAGATGTCTTCAGAATAGAATGACTTCTTTAAAATCTAAGTGATTTACAGACTTTCCAGAATGGACCTTTTCTTTGCAAAGCAGCCAGAGTCCTTCTCATGTGGAACTGCAGAGGTGTTTCAGTGGAGACAGGCTGGGGGATCAAGCTTGGCTGCTTTCAGGGTGAGCTTCTTGATGCTGCTTGTTCTTCTCAGGTGATCCTGAGTTTTGGGGAAGACTCCTACACTACAGACTCCATCAAAGTTCGTTTGAACGATGTTCTTTGAACTAACAGCCATATCTATCCATAAGACTCAGAGAAATTGAGGGAGATTTCAGAGTAATCCGACCCAGTTTCAGTGCAGACAGAACCAATGTGATTACAGGGAAGTATCCTGCCACCCTCAAGTGTATGTCCCCCGTGAACTTTAGTTAAATTTATAGCTTCTCTTAGACAAATAGCTGTGAACAAGATAGCTGCTTTCTGGCTAGATACAGACAGAAAAAAAATTGCGCTCAAAAAAAATAATTGCTGCTATCCATCATCTGTTTCTCATCTCAAGAGTGGTCTGCTGCAACTGTTTTCCTTGGGATAGCCATGGGAAATACTGTTTGAATCTTTCAGGACCTGATAACAGAAAAAAGGATCATGACACAACTTGGTGCTGGATAGCAACATTTTCGGCCAAGGGGTCTACTTGAGTTCCTGGGTAGAAGAAGGAAGGATTTTATTTTTTTTTCTTCTTACATCTGTCTTTCTTTCTCCTCTCATTCAGCTCCAACTCCTGAGACACCCCAAGTAGGTGTGTCCTGGGAAGGTGCTGTCCCCTGACTGACCACAGAGTGACTGTCCTCTGGGGACAGCCATAAAGCTGTGAGGAGTGGAAAAGACTCATTTATTTTGTTATATTTTTGGCACTTGATATGTGTTTATGTGGGCACTGTAACAACTGGTATTTTTTGCCATTCTCTTGCCTGCTTTTACTAGTCTGGATTTTTTTTAATGCAATGGTAAGTACATTAACCTGTAGTTTAAAACCCAACTTGCCTTTGAAATGAAAATCTTATATAAATTACCACATTAAATCCAAAGTATTCCTGAGGCAGTTCAGTATTTACTTATTTTATTTTTTAATTACTTTAGCTAGAGGCATACTTTTGGATTTGTAGGTGTTTGGATAACTTAATTTAAAAGAGCAAAACAGACTAGACTAGATAAGAGAAACTTAGGCCAAATTATTCTGGTTGTGACATATGTGATACATAATGCTGTGTAATTAGATATTAAAGTGGTTGCTGTGCAGCAGGATGCTTTGTGAAAATGGGACAAATGTTTTTTAAATGTAGCACTGGAAACCAGACAGATGGTAACTTATATCCCCAAGGAGGATAGCTGAATTCCACCAAGTTTTTTATATGGATTTGAACTGTGGTGAACAGGAAAGGAGGGAATTTGTGATTATAGCTTAGCTCACCATTAGTCAATGTTTGGCTAAATGTGCAGAGGATGCTTATATGGTGCTTAGTCTGGACAGTGATATTTTCTGGGGATTTGTTCTTTCTTGAGCAACAACAGAGCAGATGGTGACAAAGCAGATCTAGCAATAAATCATGGAGACAGGATACTTGAAGGAAGCAAGATGATCTAGAGCAACAAAATAGAAACTGGGGGATAATTGTTACACAAATACAGAGTGTATTCCCACTATTTTTATTAATGCTGGGCACAGGACTTAAAGGCCATTGTCATGTAGCTTGGCTGTTAAAACTCTCTTCAAATTTTTAATCAACATCGTTTGGGAGGAAATCTTTTCAGGGCACATACAAAAAAATAAATTCATGGCCATGTATTGAAACTGCTGCTGACTGCACAATTTAAAAATGCCCAGCAATCTAAAAAAGCAACATGCCTTTTGAGACTCACCAGTTTTGTGGCTTCATAGGATTTAGCTCTGAAACCATGACAGGCTTCAGCACTACTTGGTGCACATAATAGTAATAGGAAAGATGCCTACAAATATTCTATGAAGCATAAAGAAGAAACAGCAATCCCAGGAAGCAACATCTCAATGGACCAGTTTTAGCCTGCTAACAGCTGGATAGTAGTATTCCCTCTGCTCCCTACCTAGGAGGCAAAACAAACTCCCATCTCTGCCTGAAGCTGATACTGCAGTCTGCAGCCTGACCCTGGGAATGGCAGTTCCTCACAGTTCCCTGCTGTTTGCTCTCCTGCTGTCACACCTGCATTGCTATGACACTCCCTGTCTCTGTAGTTATGCTCAATATTTCACCTGGAGTGTGTATAGGTACACTCCCCAGGCTGCTGATACTGAGGAAGGCAATGGTGAGTGGTTCAGGGCCCTGGGTGGTAAAGGGTCCCTTAGCTCCCCTTTCTTGCACTAAAGCTATGCAGAACCTGACTTCCAAGGAACATGATGTAAGGAGGAGGTGTCAACTACCAGGCTCAAGCAAAGGATTACCGTTGCATTTTGTGCAAAACACTACAGCTCAGATAATCCGAAAGATAGAAACTATCCATCGATTCAACAAATATTTATCCCACAGATCTCCATATCAGATCATTCCTGGTGTCTTTCCAGGTGCACCAGGGCAAAGGCAGCATCATACAGCCTTGACATGCAGTCAAGCCCAACGATCTTATCGTGCAGCGATTCCCTAGTGGTTGGGGCTCATGTATCCCCTTGGATCATTTGTCGTTCACTTAAAGTCAGCATTGCCTCTAATCTGTCTCAGCAGCACTGTGAGACAGCCCTACCACAAATGATTGCTGCAGGGAGGTGTATTTGTGTGCTGCACAAAGCAGCATCACACAAAGGAGCCTCTTTGGAGCATAGGAAGGACTAGGCAAACTGAAGGCAGGATTATCGAGCAGGAAGTATTGGCATTTTTGATGCAAAATGGATCACAAAAATGTATTTCGACAGCTCTTGGAGAGAGTAATTTTCAATCAATACATATAAAAATAGAGCTATTAAACTCAGATGAGCAGTTTTACAGTATCATAATGCCTCCATTTTCTTTTTCTGATCATGTATTGGGACGAGTTGTAACGTGAAAACAGGTAGAAAAGTGAAACAAGCCATTAATGAGAAGGGCTAAAAGCATATTATTCTGTTCAGTATTTCAGTACCTTGTACCCAGTTTGAAGGAAGAGAGCATCAAAGCTTACATCTCCTTTCTGCACAGATTCTTGTGTAGTGGCTGGAATTAAATCTTGCATTGTAGACTTTCAAGAAGGAACAGCCTGATTTCCCATGTACCCATATGTGTTAAGCTCTACATAATCAAGTCTTGCATGCTGAGATCTATTTTGGATGTGATTGCTGATTTGTCCATTTCTGATTATCATCAGGACATTTATGTATTAGTTAGATACTGCAGGTGTAGCATCCTTTGAATACTAGAATATGTATAAAGAGACAGAATTTCTACTAAATGATACAAACAAAATTAGTTTGATTGTAAACCATGTAGTGCAGACATATAAATAGCTAGAAAACATTACGTGTTAGAAGTGGTGATGAGAGGCTCAGAAAGACAACCACTAGATAATCTTGCAGGGAAAAATATTTCCACGCAAGGAAAAGATCAAACTGCCACCTGATGTGAGTAGAAGCAGAAACACAAGCTATAAACAATTGTCTATAAACAATTTTACTGAATAATTAAACTTATTTCATCTTACTGTTAGCAACTGGAAGCATGATTGCTTCTTTTGCTTGGAGTTAATATTAAGATTTGATTTGAAAAGTGTTGCTTCATTGAGTGAGTAGTACAATCACAAAAATCCCAGGAGCACTATTCATAAGGTATGGTTCAGTAAGATAGTAGTTGCTGGTATAAAATTTTCAATGCCATCTTGTGCATTTTTAAGGATAAAAATACCCTTCTGGTGCTAAAGCTGTGGGAATGAGGCCCTCTTCATGTCAAGAGTGATGTATGAACTGAGAGCTCATGAAAGGTGAAAACTTGTCTAACTTATCAGACTTCTACCTTTAGAGTTATGGCTGGATGAAATCATTTGACCAATTACCTTTACTGATGTCCTGAGCAGTCTGTGAGCTTGTTTTTGTTACCAGTGACAGTATGGTCCAATTTGATGTCCTCAGACTGACATAACTAAACAAATTAACTTTCCATTCCAAAGAAAATGTAACCTAAAGCAAGCTATGATTTATGTGAAACAAATGCTGGCTATAGCCCTTGGGGCCTGCAGTGCTTACCTCCAGCCAAATTACTTTTAAAACCACACAGGAAAACTCTGAAGTTCAATGAATGAGGAGGACTTGCTACCAAAAAATAAATTGCTAGGGCCTGTGTGGATACTGGCAAACATATCAAACCTTCCAGAAGTGCAGCTTTCTATGAAATGTTCAAACAGCTGGAGAGGTTTGGGCACCAGGTGAGTGCCCTGAACAGAACCTGCTGCTCCATGTTGACTCTGACACCATATACCATGCAATTAAAAACTCAAAACATGAGTACCCAACTGAAAATCTGATTGTTTTGTTGGCGTCTGATAGAGAATAAATGAAACTCGGATTGTTTTGTTGGCGTCTGATAGAGAAGCAGAAATCACTTTGCACTTTACATAATCCAAATATCTTTTCTTGATCTGTTTTCCCATTTAAGGGACTCAGTGTTCTACTGCACCTCAGAAAGTGGAAGGCTGGAGGGTGTCGTAGGATAAAGATTAATAAATAATAAACCATTCCAGTTACAATTGAGTCTCTTCCATTTGTTCCATTTTGTCAATTCTGTGTGTTGCTGAGGTCAAAAACCAGAAAAAAAAACAAGGACTTGAATCCTTGTTGTCTTTGTTCACATTTGATATAAACTAAACTAGAGTAAAATAAAATAAAAATGTTTAAAATGCCTTTATAACATAGGAAAATGTTTAGGCAACGTAAGAATAAACTGCATTTCCTGAGAGTATGAAACACTGCAGCTTTTTTTCCCACCTCTCAGAAGAAAGAAGAGGAGGCAGAGTATGGAGAGTGACTTTTGAGAGCTCCAGCCCCTGGAATCATAGGATTTTGAAAATAATATTTTTTCTTTTATTTTCAAGATAGTTGTCTAGCCTTGTGGAACGAAGCAACTCTCACCATAGTTTGCTTAGGAGAGTAAGTAAGAGTCTGACTAATTATTTTAGAAGAGGTGAGATGGGTAAGATACTCCAGTGCCTATTTTCCCCACTCTTCTTTGACTCCTGAGCACCTCCCTAGAATTAATACACTTCTCCACTAGTAGCAACAGGAATGTTTTTAAGCTACATGTCCAGGATCAGAGGGATATACACACATCTCTCTTTAGGTTGTTTAGCTTTACACAAGTGTCAAAAATATTTACTTTTGTAAGTATCACTATACTTATTTGTTGTTCTTAGAAAGAAACTCATAATGCTAGTTGTTTACCTTGTTTATTCTCATTAGGCTGGGCTTGACAGCATAATGTCAAAATTATCTGGGTATACTTGAGGATCATAGGACTCTTGACAATACCTGTGTAGAATTAGACGTCAGGCTGGACTTTCTTGCAATGAAAATATCCAGTTGTATATTCTAGGTCTCTTGTGGCTGTCACCCTTACTTTGGCCCAACTAGTCAGTAACTGCAGGCACATGGATTTACTCACCCATGGGATGCAGACAGGAGTGTGCAGCAGTGGCAGTTCATAAACTACTTGAATGAAGAGCATTTGAACTGAGCCTTCAGATGTCCTCCAGAAATTTTCCTTTTATGGGGACACTGTGAACTTCAGCTGCAGTGTCCATACAGAATAAAGAACACACACCTCTATGCACAAAGTGTAAGTTTATAGTTCCCATTGCTAAGTGTAAACATACTTGGGATTTTGCTTTTGATGGTTACTATTGATGGATTTACACCTGTGGAAATTGAAACTGGATTCCTGCAGGGTGCAAATCTGCCTTTATTGCATATAGAAATACAAATATATCTCCAAAAATCACATAGGCAAAATTCTCTGAGAGAATTGCAGATCGTATTTCCACCTTTCAAGCTGAAATTATACTTTTAAAAAATCCCTTGTTGTTTTCTTCCATCACAGATAACTCTTCTAAATATGGAGACCTGGTTCAGACTCAAAATGGGATCTGAGATCCCAGATGATTTCTTTCTATTCACATATTCATCCCAGCTGTAAAGGTCTGTTGGTTAAATCAGGCCTTTAAAATGACTCCTCTGTAATTCTGTGTCTTACAGTTCGGCCTTTCCCAATCATCTCTGTAACTCAACTGCCCTCCAAGGATTCACAGAGGAGTGACAGACTGGCATTGGGACTAGATAAATTATTCTGTTGATGGTGCCTAGGAGGTAATAAAATCCACTTCAGTCCCTCGGATCTGGAAAGCAAATGAAGTCAGAAGAAGGAAATAGCAGTAAAAGCTGTGTTTTGTCAAAAAGTCAGTGAGTGTGTGACTGTGAATACCTACAAGGAGTAGTTTCTAGAAGAAGAGGATACCATTTCTGCAGCCACCTTTAGATGCAGACAAAAATGAGAAATAATGGATGATATCTCCATTACATAGGAATGTACCTCATTCATTTTCTTTGTGACCAGAAGAATATTTATATAGCAGTTTCCAGCCAGAGAGCTCAAGAAGCTTTAAAAACTCCAATTAGTTGCACCTCTGAGTTCGGGCAGTGCTATCTCTATTGCACAGATGGAACAACAGTGACATGGAGAAGCTGTTTATCAAATGAGCAAAACCAGCCTGTAGAGAAGGTAAAGCATAAGCCCCCAAATGCCTGCCCCCTGTTCCTGCACTTTGACCATGCTTCTGTCAAAGAGCCTTAATGAGCTTTATATATGTATAGAAATATCAATGCATAATAATCTGCCTTAGCATTCCGAGGGAGGGCTAATAAATGTAAGAATAAGACATAAATCATTGATTAAAATGTCAGAAGTGATGAGAATAAAAGATTGCTCCTGCCTTTGCTGAATTACATATGCAAATTTGCATACACTACAAAATGAACATCTCTAAATGAATGAATTAGAACCTTGTGTAGAAATGACTGAGCCATATTTGCATACAACATTTATTAGGAGGGGATGTGCTTATTTTTGGAATAAACAGTGAGAACAAATCCCTGGAATCTGCTGAAGCAGCCTGTGCCTGCAGCTTGTCAGATCATACTGTCTGCTCTGCCACTGTCTGCAAACAAATATGAGTTGTGCCCTGAAAAACTGTAACTGGCAGATTCAGGAAAACATTGATGCATCCCAAACATTTACAGGGGTTTACCACATTGTTTATATTCTGAATAAATTAAAGTCACTGAGTTTTCTTGATATTATTTTCTTTTCAGACAGCCAGATCAGTACTTTGGCAGATTGAATTCACCTTTAGGACAGGAGCATCCATATTTATTTTAAGCAAACTCTATTAGCTGAAAGACAGGCAGCTTTTGAGTGAGTTCCATCCCAAAGGTGTTGATGCAATTAAAAAGTACTGGAATTGGAAAGTACAGCATACCCTGCCTATATCTCCATCATCCAAAACTATCTGGCATAGAAAATCATGCAAAAAAAAAAATCCTATCTGAAATCTAAGTTATCTCATTTGATATATTTATTCAGAAAATTGTACTTTTTGTAAGATTTTATGAAGTACTGAATCTTCTTTCTGGCTTTGTTTCACCCACAGCTCCTTTTATTTGAAATACATACAGGGGAGGGTACTCAGCATCTGCATTTTCAGCCACTACCAAAACTATTCCAAGCACAGGAAAGTCTTTTGAACTCGATGCAGTTAAAGCACAAGAGGGAGAGAGGGAAGCAGGTCAAATCCATCCCAAGTCAGGGTACTCAGTATCTGCATTTTCAGCCACTACCAAAACTATTCCAAGCACAGGAAAGTCTTTTGAACTCGATGCAGTTAAAGCACCAGAGGTAGAGAGGGAAGCAGGAGGAAGCAGGTCAAATCCATCCCAAGTCAGGGTACTCAGTATCTGCATTTTCAGCCACTACTGAATCTATTCCAAGCATAGGAAAGTAATTTTAAGTCGTTGCAGTTAAAGCACCAGAGGGAGAGAGGGGAGCAGGAGGAAGCAGGTCAAATCCATCCCAAGTCCCACACACAGACATCCCACATGAGACTCTGACTACTTTTTCTGCTTTCTTTGCTGCCGGTTACTTCTTGAAACGAAGAGCTTGTGAAAATACACCTAAGCCACTTTTCCCTGTGCGTGGAATTTGCAGGAGTGACCCTACAACTATTTCAGGAGTTTGGTGGATTAGTGCCGCGGTTTAACCCCCGCAGGCAGCTCAGCCCCTCGCTCCCTGCCCTAGGCAGGGCATGGGGGGAGAGCAGCAAGGTCAGAGCTCCGTCCCGCGAGGAGGATGAGCTGTGCCCAGCCCGAACCAGCGCGATGGGTCGGGACAATGTTCGGCTGGGAAGGGAAGGGGAATTGGCGGCTCCGAGCGCGGGTCACGGCGCCGCCTGGCGGCAATGCCGGGCACAGCGCGGCGGG
>NW_008659941.1:0-265 GCF_000695815.1 Acanthisitta chloris
AGAGACCCCCAAATTATACCCAGAGACCCCCCAGAGACCCCCCAGAGACCCCCAAATTATACCCAGAGACCCCCCAAATCCAACCAGAGACCCCCAAATTATACCCAGAGAACCCCAAACCCACCTAGAGACCCCCAAATCCAACCAGAGACCCCCAAAATCCCACCCAGAGACCCCCAAATCCAACCAGAGACCCCCAAATTATATCCAGAGACCCCCAAAATCTACCCAGAGACCCCCAAATTATACCCAGAGACCCCCCAAA
>NW_008659942.1:0-8219 GCF_000695815.1 Acanthisitta chloris
GGGGGTACAGGTGAGGTCTGGGGGTGCAGCAATGGGGTGGGAGTGAAGCTGGGGATGTACTGCAGTAATGAGGTTGCAGGTGTAGGGCCAAGGATGGGGTGGGGGTACAGGTGAGGTCTGGGGGTGCAGCAATGGGGTGGGAGTGAAGCTGGGGATGTACTGCAGTAATGAGGTTGCAGGTGTAGGGCCAAGGATGGGGTGGGGGTACAGGTGAGGTCTGGGGGTGCTGGTGGGCTGCTTAGTGGGGGCAGTGCAGAGGGTTTGGGGCATTGCTCACCCCAGGGTCAAGAGGGTAGGGATGGGGTGCAGCTCCCTGTGGGACCCCCGTGGCAATGCCAAGGGTGCTCAGAGAGTCCCAAGCACACAGGGGGACCCTGGGGGTGCCCCATGCTTTCCTGATGCCATGGTCTCACAGGCAGGTGCTGGGGGGTGATGCCTCTCTATCCTCCACCCACCTGCTGCCATTCCTTCAATTTGCCTGAAAACCATGTGTTTTTCCCAGGAAGCTCATTCTTGCTTGGTTTGGAGTACAGTGGGGAGGTCCAAGCCCTCAGCATCACTGCAGCCCAAATTCATCTTGTGTTGCATCCCACCAATGGGAATTTTCTTTGAGGTCCCAGTTTAGGGACCAATTCAGCATCACAAGTGTTTTTTGGGACAGAGCTGATGCTCAGTGTCACCGTGGGATTTTCCTTCTAAAACAGCCAAAACCCCCTGAAATAAGAAAGTTAACATTTTGGTGGATCTTAGGCCTTTCTTTCAAGGAAGAAGACCTTGAAGACTTGCTGCCCTGCTTGAACCAGCTCAGGTCACCCCTAGACGTGCCAGTGTTGCATTCAGACACTAAACCCCCTGATTTTTGGGGAAGAACAGTTGTTTTTCCACATGATCGTTGAATTGTGCAACACTGTCCCCACTGAAGTTTGCTGCTGTCACCCCACTGCCTGTGCAAGGCCAGTCTGGTGCTTCACCACTTCTCCTTTCTCACAGATTTCCAAAAAAAAAACCCATTTACCATCAGGTTCAAACAGGGCAGGACGAGCTGTAAAACCCCCAGCCAGCCACAACTTCCTGAATATGTTAAGATCTGTGAGTGTCACTTGGTTTGGTGACACAGGATTGTGTTGGGTGTTGGCTTCTAGCAACTTCCATCAAAAATTTGTCTGTGTCTAATTTACATCTATTTTTTTAATGGAGTGGGGAATATGGTGCTGTTAATTTTATATAAGTGTTGTGTGTAGGTGCTGTAGACATCTCTTTCCAACTTAGGTGGTGCAGAAGACATCACCAAACTGGTCTCAGTGCCCTTTTCCTTTGTGTCTCCCTGTCCAGGCTGAAGGACCTGGAGGTGCCCAAGCTGGGAGACACTGATGTCCATGTCAAGATGTTGGCTGCCCCCATCAATCCTGCTGACATCAATATGATCCAAGGTAGTGTGTTAGCTGAGTAGTTGAGCATATAAATTCTTGCATGATGCTCCCAATGGGGTCAGAGAATCTTCTGAGTTGGAAGGGACCCACAAGGATCATCAAAGTCCAGCTCCAGTATCTCAGAGGGTTTGGAGGTGGTTCCTGGGATGGAAAGGTCTGGGGTATGAAAGGTCTGTAGCTCACCTCCAGCTTCCCAACAGGAACCTATGCCATCCTCTCACCTCTCCCAGCAGTGGGAGGGAATGAAGGTGTTGGGGAGGTGCTGGAGGTTGGACATCGTGTGACAACTCTGAAACCTGGAGACTGGGTCATCCCAGCAGATGCTGGACTTGGTGAGTGCCTACACCCCTGCAGAGTATCTTCTCAGGGGATTTTGGGGATGTTAGAGCCTGCCAGGAGCTGTCCAAGCTTGCCTGGAGAGCAAATCCATGGTTATGCTCTTCTGCAAACCAGTACCTGGGGAGCTGCCATGGGGATTTTGGGGATCCTGGAGCAAACCCACAGCTCTCCAAAGCACCATCATTGCTGGGTGTGGGTAGAACCACATGCCCCTCCACTTACACCAATTACATCTGATGGGATGGGACTTCAAATGGGAAAAAAAGGTTGTTAGGGAATGTTGAGTGAGGGAAGCAGCAGTTGGAACCCATTTGGTGCCATATGAGCCCAGTCATTATGAACTGGATTGTCTTGTCCCATCGACTTAGAGCTTCCCTAAAGACTTGAGATAAAGTATTTCACTTGGGCAAGATCATGGTGACACCTTACTGCACTTTTCTCCTTCATAGTGCTCTGCTGGGAAAGTGTGGGAATTTTATCTCCCAGCAAATGTCTCTTGTGCTCCTCCAAAATGCCAATGGCCAGAAATTTGCTGGTTCTGGTTTGGAGTTGCAACTTGTTCTTTGCCTCTTTCTGCTTAAAAGGCTTTTTTTTGCTTAATGGGAGAAGGAAAGGGATCAAGTTAAGAGGCAAATGGGATATTTTCAAACATAAAAAACCCTGTAAATAGATTATAGAGGGTTAAATTGGATAGAAGTATGGAGGGAGTAAAGCTGCCTAAATTGGCTTTGAATATATAGGCTCATCCATAGGATGGAGAGTGTTTCCATTATCTCTGCACACTCCCTGTGCCCAGGGAGCCCCAGTCCCATTATCCCTCTGGGAAATGATTAGGCTTGGCTGGATGATAAATCTCTTGCAATACTGTGGCCATACCCATATGGGAAAATGTTCCATAGTTCCCTCTCCAGGCTTTAGCTGGTGTCCAGTTTGACCATGCTGCCATGAACCATCATTAACTCACAATGTCAACTGAGGTCTTATGACGTTTTCCTTTCCTTTCCCACCTTCCTGTGGGCTCTTCCCTGCTGGTGCCCAGGGACGTGGAGGACCCAGGGGGTGTTCCCTGAGGAGATGCTGCTGAAGGTGCCCAGTGACATCCCAGTGCTCTGTGCTGCCACGCTGAGCGTCAACCCCTGCACGGCGTTCCGCATGCTGACCGACTTTGAGACCCTGGCACCTGGTATGGCTCTGCCAAGGGGAGAGGATTCCAGCTGGGTTTGCCATCACTTCTGCAATGAGAGTCTGGGTTTGTTTCCATCTAGGTGACTCTGTCATCCAGAATGCTGCCAACAGTGGTGTGGGCCAGGCTGTCATCCAGATCGCCAAAGCCTCCGGCATCAAGACCATCAACGTGGTGAGGGACAGGTGGGTCCCCTGAGGAGGAGAAGGTCTGGACTGGACTTAGCTCCTGGGCTGGAGGCAAGTTTGGGAGCTGGATCTGGTTATCCTGCCCATCCAGCCCAGGGTTTTGTGCTGTTTGCTCCTCCAAGGTGTCCTCCAGCCCTGTTATCCTCAAGTGATATCTGAGCAGGAGGAAGGAGAATGTGATGCTCTGCTCCCTGGCTCATCGAGTCTTCTTGTTTTTTCCTCCCCCAGACCTGATCTCCCAAATCTGGTGGAGAGGCTGATGGCCCTGGGTGCAGACCATGTCATCACAGAGGACATGCTGAGAAAGCCAGAGATGAAAGATATATTTAAGGTACCTCAATGCTGATCCCACTGGAGAGAGACAGTCCAGGGCTGTCACTGGAGTTCAGCATCATGGGGAAAGGTACAGGGATGGTGGGAAATGCAAAACTCTCTAGATCAGGATTCAGCCCCAGAACTGGAGGGATTTTGCTGCTACCTCAAGGGACAGATCATAGATTCTAGGTCAGATTGGACAGAGGTCTGACCAACCTGATCTAGTGGAAGGTGTCCCTGCCCATGGCAGGAGTTGGACCAAGATGATCTTTAAGGCCCCTCCAACCCAAACCATCCTGGGAGTCTATGATAGATTCTAACTCCACAACTCTCAGCTGCCCCCAGCTGCCCCAAAAGATAATACAGTTGCTCTCTCAAGGCCCAACTCTCAAAAAGGAGCCCTAAAATTTGGGAACTTCTGTCATAAACTCTTGCAGAGCATCCCGAAGCCTCGGCTCGCCCTGAACTGCGTGGGAGGCAAAAGCACTACGGAGATGCTGCGGCACCTGCAGTAAGCTTGGCTGGGGAGTGGCTTGGGGATAGAAACCTGCCCTGGTGGTGGGGTCTGGAGGTATCATTGCTGAAGTTTTGGAGAGTGGAGATGAGTGGAGAAGTGCTTTAGAAAAGTTAACCCATCATCTCTGTGTCTTGTGCTGCTGGTGGCTGAGGGCAGCTGGGGTCCTGGCCATAGACATCCCCCAGGTCCTGGCCAGGTGTAATTGGTGTATTCAACTGCAAATTGGGCTAATGGTGTGTGGAAGCAGGAGGAGAGCCTGGAAAGTGGGTCTGAGGGGCAACCCTGGTGCAAGGACTACCCTGTGGGTGCAGCAGTGTGGTTGGGGACAGCAGAGCAAGAGGTGGCAAGGTTAGAGCTGCATGTTGGGGACACATAACCCAACACTCCCTTCCTCCTCCAGGCCCAAGGGGACCATGGTCACCTATGGGGGGATGGCAAAGCAGCCTGTGATGGTGCCTGTGGTGAGTACTGGAGATGCTCTTCATTTCCCTCAGGTCATGTCCCACTGATGTCCCTGGACCCTCAGCTCCTGCTCAGCACTGTGGGAGCTTGGCAGCAGATTGAGACCCTCCAGCCTTCTTTTCCCTTAGCTGATGGGGTCTGTTATGGGACAAGCTGCATCCCAGTGCTGATCCCTTGGCTTTATTTATGGAGGATTGGGAGGGAAATGGCCCTGCAGATACCAAATATCAAACCTGCCATGACTCCACACCTCGGAGTCACATCTCTGCACCCCAGTGTGGCTGGACACACCAATGGGAGCACTAACGAGGGAGTGAGGGGCCTCACTGCCACCTTCCACTGCTGTCACGCTGGGAGGGGACACACAGGTCTCAGTGGTGTCACTGGGTGTGCATTCCCTCTCTCCACAGAGTGCCTTCATCTTCCGGGACGTGCGGCTCCGCGGCTTCTGGATGACCCAGTGGAGGAAGGACCACGCACAGGGTGAGCTGGATGGGTGCTGAGGGACCAACTGGTGTGTTGGGTGGGTGTGGGAGTGGGTGCCAAACCACCACGCTGGCACCATCCTCTTTGTTCTCGCTCATGTCATGAGTGCTGGGTGTCCTCAGGGAGCTGAATCACTGGTGCTGAGGGATGTGGCTCAGGCAGGGACCGTGTCCTGTCACCATGCTGGGGCCTCTTCTCCCATCCCACGTGCCTCAGCTGGGGGCACAGCACACCCTGGGATCCCGTGTGGCTTCGGGCAGGTGTTTCCCAAGGATGGTTGATGGCATTGGCATGGCATGGTGAGAGCTCTCTCTTCCCTTGCAGACCAGGAGAGCCTGGCCAGCATGATGGACTCCCTGTGCCAGCTCATCCGCAGAGGGCAGCTCACTGCACCAGCCTGCACCGAGGTCCCACTCCAGGACTACAAGGCAGCCCTGGAAGCTACCATGAAGCCCTTTGTGTCCTCCAAGCAGATCCTCCTCCTCTGACCCACAGCTCCTGGGCAGGAATGGCTGAGCCCTGTCCTGCTCCACCACAGCCCACACCTTCCTGTGCACAGACTTAGGGGGGAAAAACCCTCCAGATCCATTGATTTGCTTTTCTTTCTTTGTTTTTTTTAATTCTTGGGTGCCCACTGGAAGCTTTAAAAGCCTCCACAGCTTGGTGTAGAGCTGCTGCTGGAGGGAGGCTGCATCTCACCTTAGCTGAGTGTTGGGTGCCCAGGGACTGCAGCTCCTTCAGCTCAGGGTGTCAAAAGAGCAGCAGTTCCCCCTCACACATGTTTTTGGGGATGCACCACTGCCTTCTGCCTGCTGCACTGCTGTAATTATCCCAGGTGGGATGTGGGATGGGCAGGAGAAGCCCAAGTTGGCTGCCCCCGGCCCCTGTTCTGAGCTGGGGGAGGATGGGGCACAGACCCCCCCCAGAGCAACAAGGGGTGGTTGGAGTGGCCTTGAATGCTGCTGCAGCTCCTGGAGGAGCCCTAGATCAGCCTTTTGCTGGGTTTTGCCAAGGGTGCTGTGGGTGCCAGGGCCTTTGGCTGTCCTGGACTGGAGCCAGACCCTTGGTGTCCCTGCAGGTCCCCCCAGCCTGGGTGACTGTGGATAAGGCAACATGAAAAGATTTATTGTTGAGAACAACCAACAGTGTGTTCTTGCTTCCTCCTGTCCTACTGCTTTTCTACCTCTGTGACCCCACAGCTCCCTAAGGTCTTGGCAGTCCCTGCCAAGGTCCAGCCCTGCTGCAGCAGCCACAGTGTTCACAGGTGCCTGTGGAGCAGTGACCATGGGCTGCACCTTGGCCATGTGCTGGCCCTGGCCCCAGCATGGCCATCCCAACCCACAGAGCACAGAGCTGGGGCAGGACAGCCCCAGGGACCTGTGCTGCACCTGAATTTGGCTTGCCAGACAGGAGTGTGGGCAATCCCACAGGTGTGAAGGGCCTGTTTGGGCCAGGAGAGGTGATGCAGGGTGGTGAAGCCATGGATGGAGCAGGATCTGACTCCAGGATGCCAGTGAGGCTGTGTCTGCAGGGCAGTTTTGGTGGGGAGGGTCCTGCACTGCCCATCCAAGGGATTGTGTCTGCCCATGGCTCAGTCTGTGTGGAGGTCATAGATGTCTGTGTGTCATCCTCCTCCTCCTCCTCCTCCTCCACTCCTGCTGATGTCTGAGCATTCCACCACCTTTGCCTTCCCTCCAGGCCCTTGTGGGGACAGAGCTGGGAGACTCACTCCTTCCCCAGCACTCTGCACACTTCCATGGAGGAGAACAGCAAGCAAAGTGCTTTGACATCATTAGGAACACTATTAAGCATGACATAAACCAGAAAAATTAATGTAAAGCTTTTATTCCCCTTGTTTATTGGCCTTGAAACCCAACAAGCTTTAGAGGACTCCCTCACAAGATGTTCCAAGTGCTCCCTCCTACACCAGGGCACGAAGGAATTGATAATTCCAGTGAATTCTCCTTGTTAAAAGAGTGGGATCATGGTTGGAAATCCAGCTGATGGTGTTGCACTTACACAGTATTAGTTTTTGGGGGTGATGATGGGCTTATTTTAGGGGGGTGGTGCCTGCTCCTGCTGGAATGTTCCCAGAGCCTCTGCTGGGATTTTGGTGTGATTTAGGCATCTGGTGTGGCAACTGAAACGATAAAAGTAAGTCCCCAAAAATGGCATTTTGGGATCTGCAAGAGGAAAGTGTTGTTGCTCATCAGAGGGAATGAGGAACAGCCAAGTCCAGCCATGGATGGGGACAACAGAGGGGGACCTCTGAGCACCCCAGGAGGTGGGAATGGGGAACCTCATCCCTCCTGCCTTTGGGGAAGGAGGAACCCATCTGTATCCAGCATATAGGGGAGGAGGCACCCCACAAGATCCTGCTATATAGGGTACCCATAAGCATCTTGGCACACGAGGGACTCTCAGCAGTGCCTGGCACGTGGGGAAGGGGCACACCCCAACAAGTCCCCAGGCTCATGGGAAGGGAAACCCCCATCCTCACCAGTACATGGGGAAGGGGGAGTTCCCACAACCCTCAACCCGTGAATGACCCCCATTAGTGCCCTGCATACAAGGAAAGGGGGATCAATACCTCCCATCCCTGGGAAGGGAACCCCCCCATGCCCTGCACACCAGGCTCGTGGGGACACTGTGAGCCCCTGACACGAGTGAGTTCTGTTAGTGCCCTGCACATGGGGAAAGGGTGCACCGAGACATCCCCTCCATGCTGAATGGAACCCCCATCCCATCCTGTCCCATCTCATCCCGTTCCATCTTGTCCCATCCATTTCACCCCATCCCATCCCATCTCATCCTGACCTATCCATTCCTGTCCTATCCCATCCTGTCCAATCTTGTCCCATCCATTCCACCCCATCCCATCCCTTCCCATCCCATCCCATCCCTTTCCATCCCATCCTGTCCCATCTCGCCCCATCCATTCCACCCCATCCCATCCTATCCCATCCCACCTCATCCCACCCCATCCTGTCCCATCCCTTCCCATCCCGTCCTGTCCCATCTCGTCTCATTCATTCCACCCCATCCCATCCCATCCTGTCCCACTTCATCCCATCCATTCCACCCCATCCCATCTCATCCCATTCATTCCACCCCACCCCATCCCACCTCACCCCATCCTATTCCACCCCATCCCATCCCATCTCATCCCATTCATTCCCATCCCACCCCATCCCATCCCATCTTGTCCCATCCGTTCCACCCCATCCCATCTCATCCAGGTCCCGTCTATTCCCATCCCTTCTCATACATTCTGCCCCATCCCATCCCATCCCATCCCA
>NW_008659943.1:0-17349 GCF_000695815.1 Acanthisitta chloris
AGCCCCAGTGAGACTTCCCTAGCCCCAATAAGCACAACCCCAGCCCCAGTGAGCACTACCCCAGCCCCAATTAACGCAGCCCCCGCCCCAATTAACGCAGCCTCGTTTAACACCGCCTCAGTGTCCCTGCTGTTGCTCTCCCGGCCGGGGCCGTTCCCTGGGGGTCGAGCTCTCCCAGCAGGGTTTGTGCCGCGGTGGTTTCCCCGTGGGAAGTGTCCCACACGGCTGGGCAGCACATCTCGAGGGACAGCAAGGTCAGTCATGTTTTATTGCTTGGGGCTGTGTTGTTGAGCTCTGGTCTTTGGCGGTTCTGAAGTTTTTGGATGTGTAAAACTTTTACAGAACTTTCTGGAGACTTCAGAGGTGAACTCTAAGAGCAAGACTGATGCTTGGTGTGAGAGAATTGGGCAGTTGTTTTAAGGTTTTAACGGTTCAAGGTGGTTTTGTTGGTGCCACACAGTGTTTTCACTGGGCTGTGTGTCTCCATGCCTCACAGTGCCCAGCTGGGTCACCTCTGCCTGGCTCTGTGTCCCTCTCGACAGAACCTGCAGGAAACAGCACTGTGTGTGGAACCCTGAGGGCTGGAAAACACCTCCAAGATCACCCAGTCCAGCCCTGCTACCAGCAGGCCCTGCAGTCTGGAAAATTTCTTGTCCAAAATTCATCAAAAGTGGTGTCTTGGTGTTATCCAGGCTGAAGGATCTCCCTGCTTTTAGTGCATAGAAGTTGTGTTTCCAAGTAGCTGATGAAGTTGAACTAGTGGTTTTCTCTTAATATTTTAGGAGGTACCTTTTCCCCTTGCTGATTATTGGCACTTGGTTTTACGGTGGTTTTCTCTTAATATTTAAGGAGGTACCTTTTCCTCTTGCTGATTATTGGCACTTGGTTTTACCTCCACAAACAGTGATATTTACCAGATGTGGTTACAGCCAAAAGTCTTTACTGCTTTGGTATCAAAGCAGCATGGAAACAAGCAAAGCCTAGTTGGTATTCCCAGCTCTGTGTGTTTCATCAATCCTAAGAGCAGCCAAGAATCAGCTGAGGAAGGGTTGGCAGTCCCAGGGCTTGGCCAGCAGTGCTTGTGTAGGATCTTGTTGTGTTGGTGGCACAGGATTTTGTTGTCTTGGTGTTCTCCATCTCTGAATGACTTGTCAGTTGATTTGGAAAAAGAGTAACTGTTGAAAAAACAGATTTTAACTAGGTATATGCTGTAAAGTAGGTCTATATATTAATTGCAGGTAATGCAATTTCAGAAAAGCTGAAACAACAAATGAGGGTGGTTGCAGTTCAGCTGTTGGCTGAGTACCCAGTGCATTGTGATGTATTACTTCACTTTTTTTGGAAACATTCATGAAGGTGTGGAACAAAGCTTTTGTTTTGAAGGAGTAATATTAGATAGAAGTTAGTAAGAAAGAGCTGCTTAAGTAAATTTCAGGTAGTAAACTAAGTATATACCTCTGTAACTTTTACTAAAAGGTGATTACTGAAATTCTGACATGAAGATGATTTCTGTCTCTGGGGCTTAGCTTTGTCCAAATTCAATTAGCAGTTGGACTGAAATTGTGAGGATGTTTCTGTTGTTTGCTCTTTGTGCTGAATTGAGACCATTTGTGTCTGTGGCTGAAGTAAAGCAGGTGAGCTTTACAGGAGAGAAATGCAGTGTGGACTGAAACAGGTCATCAGAACAGGTGGGTCTAAATCCTGTTTCCACCAGAAGAGCTCCACTACCATCTCCTGCCTTGATGCTCTTCCTTAGTTTGTCAGAGAACTGGTTAATAGACAAATGTCTGTTAACAGCAGCTGGAACTGCAAAGCAACTGGTTAATAGGCAAATCTCTGTTAACAGCAGCTGGAACTGCAAAGCTGGAATTGAAGAAGGTGAGAGTAATGTAAAGGAAAAGCCTGTAGAGCTGCAGTTATGTTTTGCTTTTTTATTTCTCTACATTATTTAAAACCATGTTTAATAGCACTGTATCTTATTTTTTACAACAAAATATTTTCATGTATTTGTTTCCTGATTCACACAACAGTCCCTCAACGTCAGCACCTAAACTTCATAACACTGTTGTTCTCTAGTGCAGTTTTGTTTTGTTTGGGACCATGGTTAGGGATCTTGCTCTGCATTTCACATCATCTCATTTGTTTCCAGTGCAAAATGTTTTTAAGGGGGGGATAAACATTTGCAGTGTATTGGTAGCAAGGCCATGATTCTAACAGGAAACAAAGTTAACCTTGGTGTGCATCCCTTACCTAAAGAACATGAAAGTTCTGCTTTTCTCATACTTGGTTTCTGTTTGCATTGATGCTTGATGAAACTGTCAGACTCGGATGTATCAAAGAACTCCAAAACAACAATATTTGTATTTAGTGGTAGGTGTGTATTTGTTTCTTTAAGGTTGTTTTTCCAGGTGCAAAATTGAACTACAATATTGTTTGAATATATACTGCAGAGCTTTAAAAATATGGACAACTCTAGACAGGTGGTGAGGGTCAGAAGTTCATTCAGCTTCTTGAATAAAGGGAAAAATGAAAGTCATAAAAATCCCCATCAGTATATTAGAATGCAAGTAAATTCTTGAACGTGGTGTTTTTATACAAAGATATATTTTAATCATAGTTGCCGTTCTATTCCTCAGTCAAAGACTGTGACAAATATGGGACACAAAACCATTGTATTGCAATGATCAGTACACCAATTCTCCACCTTCCTTAGAAAAATACCCAGCCCCAACACTAAAAAAAAACCAAACCCACCCCAACAAAAACAGCCCCCCAAGATCAAAGCAGACCCCCAGACTGCAGAGATGTTTCTTCTGCTGGTATAGAGCAGCATCTCTGGCAGCAGACACAGCTGGGCTCTGAGAATCCAGCCCTGCAGGGCAGCATGGTGTAGCCACAGGAGTTCCAAAGCACAGCCAGGTCAGACAAGTGCATTTCAGCCCACCCAGCATATTTCAAACACTTGTTCTGGTTCTGTGGATCCAACTTTTGATAATGTTTTTTTGTAACGAGAACAGCAGAAACAATAGGAACTTTGAAAATAAAGACAGACTATTTAAATAGCTGATAAAAATCTTAAGACTACTACGTAGGCTAGTGTTAAATAAAAACTGTCTGTAGTTTTATAATAAATTAACAATACTCTTTGGGTTTGAATCTGATGCAGTATCGAGGGAGGAGTGATAGAAATCAAAGTCTGGATCTGTAGAGCTACTGGAGTGCATTTCAGAGTACTGCAGGGATAGGAAACTAGGCCCTTTAACAAATTATACAGTGATCTGGGTAAAATTATGTATTGATAGTAAGTAATTCTCTTGGATCATAGCCACTGAAATGTTGGTACACCAGGTAAACTGAGTGTGTTGTCCCTTCATTTTCTGTGGGAGCAATTTAGCATTGTGGGGCATAATTTCATGCTGGCACCTGTTAATGGGGGAGTAATAAATCAGGCCACAGAACTCCTTAGAAACATGAAGAAAAATGAAGCTGTAGCTCAATAAAAATGATAAAGTGCTTTAAATGATCTTTTGTTGTTCACTACATTGTTTCTCATGTCATGGCAGACATCAAAATGACCCAATGAAAGACAATACTGCTCTAGAGTAAGTAAAACTGAGCCTGTTACATACTGTAGTCAGTATTTCCATGTGTTTTCTGGTCCTGATGTGAGACTTAGTTTACTGTGGGATCAGAGGAGAAGCTTATAGTACAGGCTGAACTTGCAGAAACATAAAGATCACAGTAAGTATTCTCTATTTTGAAGTTTTCATTTGCATCCATGTGGATGTTAAGAAGAAGGAAGCAAAAAGAGCAATCTGGAAACAGTTCAAATCCAGTGTGTGTGGCCAGTGGGCCTGAAATACACTGTTCAGTTTTGTGAGTCAGAAGAGGCTTGTTGGGAATGGATAGAAATCTGAGAATATATTCCAAGTTCATTGAGTGATAGCTGCTATAATATGGATGCTTCTTCCATGGCTTCAATCCACCTAAAAAGGAGAGGAGACAAAAAGTGGTACATATAAAATTGTATGCATTGTAAGAAGGTAAAGCCTGAAGAAGACAGTATTTTCCACCCCAGCCCGAATCAGGAGCCTTAGTTTTGTGATTAAAGCAGGGAGCTGAGTACTGGGAGTCCTTCTTTCTAGTGCAATCTTGACTAGTAATTTATCATAGAATCTCAAAGATAGTACAAGTGCTGTCTTAGAACAGGAAGGATGAAATCACTGATGTATGTTTGAAAGCAACAAACCCTCCTATAAACACTGATTTCCTTTCCTGTGTGTCTCAAGGAGCTGGCATCATTCTTATCACTTTTGTGACTATTGGAAGCAGTAGCATTAGCATGGGAAACTGAAAACATTATTTGCTGTGGAGGGAACTAAAAGATGGATAATGAGCATATATAAATCAGCAAAGTTTCTGTACAGTGATCACTTTTGACAGACTTCTTGGCGTGACTCTTGAGTCTTTACCTATATGAGGGAGCAAATTTTCCTTCTTCAAGGAACTGAAAAGCACCAGGTAGATTTTTAAAGCCACCCAGGCCAGTCACATGCAATTTGGCTTAATCAGCACTCTCAGAGCTGTTAGTTGCTTGTGTTATGAAGGCATTCTGAAGTGAAGCAGAGGGAAACACCCTACATAAATAATCCTTATGTGTGGGAGTCTGTCCCCATACCTCTGTGCTGAGTTGTTGTCCTCTGCTCTGAAGCTGTAAAAGAGAGTCTGCTTGTGGTAGAGATGAAAAACTGAGTCCGTACTTCCTTCCTCCTTGTCTGGGGCAATGGTGAAACCCAGCAAAGGCAAACTTTCTGTAGCAACTTTGTCCTGAAAGCAAAGAATCATCAATCCCCAGTTCAGAGGGAAGGCTTGTAACAGTTGGAGGGCTTTTTCTGAAAACCAAATCATGACCCAACCCCTCTGTGATGGCTGCAAAAGCAGCAGTGTGAGTGACCTGCTGGACTGGTGGCTCTTACCTAAACAGGAGCAGTGCCTGTGTGCTGCACATTTTTAGCTAGGCTGAGTCCTGGACCTGAACACCACCCCTGACAGTTTAGCTGTTCATGATAATCCACATGAGGGGTGAATAGCCATTCCTTTGGGGGCTGTCCTTGACATATGGTCCAGGAGGCAAACAGGAGATTACTGGGAGTATGGGACAGGACAGCAGCAGTTGTGTAAAGCCTGAGACTCACTCCCAATTGTGTTCCTTTCAATCATTTTTATCTGCTGGGTGCAACTAGTGGTCCTTTTGGTACCTTGTCATTTCCCTTTCACAGCATGAGTGACTTTCAGGACGCTGCTCTTTCTCAAACAGAACACTGGCTCTCTAAATCTGCCTGGAAATTTCCTGGCTGGCAAATGCAATTAATTGGTAATTTACTCCCAAGAAACATCCATGAATTTTGCTTGCCAAACACAGCTCTTACAAGTTAAAGAGAACAATAAGCCTCAATCCAACTGCAGTTTGGTCACTGTGTTTAGGTAGTGATTATATGTGTGTAACCTTTGCCACTGCTTTTAGAAGATAAATTACAAACTGGGAGTGCAAAGTGTAATTAGCTATTGTTGCTTTACCTTTGCCACTGCTTTTAGAAGATGAATTACAAACTGGGAATGCAAAGTGTAATTAGCTATTGTTGCTTTTTTTTCCCTGTTGTTGAGCCAGAAATTATCACTTTTAAGGTTAGCTGAGGTAAGGTGTGTTGGATACAGAATTTGATGCTAATGGTCTTAATTGCCAAGTATGAACTTATCTGTATGAATGAACCAAGTATGTCTTATCTGTACTTGCAAAACTCCAAGATTCCCCTCTCCTCCAGAAATGGGTCACAGCACCATCCATCCACCAAATACCTGGCAGTTACCAAGTGTTCAGAGAATGCCAAAGGACCCTGAAGTCTTTAGGTGTGAGTATGTAGTCTGAGGTTCCCAGTCATTGGCAGTGTATAATAACACAAAGCCAGAAAATGCAGGGCAGTGTTTGAGGGCTGCCAAGGTCCTGCTGGGGCTGTGGTTGGGGTCCTCAGGGACTCAGTCTGTCAGGACCAGGTCTCAGAAGGAAAGCAGTTATGAGAACTACCATTTACACCTTTCCCATGGGCTGGTGCTGCCTGTAGGGAGCAACAAAGGGACCTTGGATAGGAAATGAAGACATTGAGTCAGATTGCACAGTACCTCGTTTGCTAGGTAGGTGTAGAGGACTTTGCCCTTGATAACAAACCAACGTTTCTTCCAGTGTCTTTTGCCTCCCTTACATCTGCTGAGGTAACCACTGATGGTAGCTCCCTCTCCTGAGGCTGCCACCTGGAGCAGGATGGGAGAAATCAGAACTTGTAAGAGCAAAGGCTTTTCTCCTTCTAAGTATGCATGTTTGCATCCCACCAGACAACCAGGTGAAACCACAAGTAGACCATTAAAAGTATTGATACAAAAAAATATAAGCATGGTATTACAGTTCTTCTTAACTGCTTGAATATTTAAACTTAGTTCTCAGTAACTCTGATGGCCAATACACAGTTGAGTTATTATTGAGGTCAGTAGGTTTACAGTTGTGTTCTGAAAAGCCAAACCTGCCCCTTTTCCCAGGTCTGGGCTTTTTGTATTTCAAAAGCAAATTACAGTCTTGTGACTGAACACTGTTAAGATGTGGGTAGACTTAGGGCTTTGCTATGGTTATGTATTAATTTAATTACTTGATGATGATTTGGGTTCATTTGTGAAATAATACTTCTGAGATTTGCCCCCTTACAGTAATATTTGGAGATCTAAGTGCTAAATGTTCTTAAAAAAAAATCCAGATTTAGAGTAGATGGAACTATACACATCCACATAGATTGCAGTGTACATCATTAGTTACAGCAGTGAACTGTAATGGTATTGGGTTTAGAAACAAAGGGCTGAGATTCAAAACCAGCTTTTGTAGCAGTGACAGAAGACTGAGCATTAACATAGCAGTGTTTTGCTGCAGAACAGAAATGTTCTAGGAGTGTAGTAACAGTACTGTGGGATAGCTGATGTTACTAAACACTTGCTGCCTCCCTGTGGATAGCAAGGCAATGCTTTCTCCTCCTAGGGCTGAAACTCTGCCCACTGGCTCTTTCAGTATTCACTCTGTGCTTGCGTTACTTGCTTCTATCTTTGGCACAGTTTCACAAACAGACCTCAAGAAATTCCAGTGTCTTGAGTGTTTAGTGAGTTCAGCAAGACGTTTGCACTCTAGCCTGTTTAACACAATGAGAAATACCTGCAGGAAATGGGAGTACCTCACTATGCCAGAGTTCATGGGCAGCTTAGCTGCCTGGAATACATCAGCATGATTGGCACCTTGGTCCTGGAAAGAAAACTAACGAAGCTGGAGAAATTGTGGCCCCACTGAAACTGGTGGGAATGTTTTTACATTGGTAGGATCAAGGTTTTCATATTTCATTTGAAATAGTTTTGTTTGGGTTGGAGGGAAGTGCCTGATTAAACATACATAGTCCTGAACTGACTGCCAAGGACTATTCCCTAAATAAATCCAGTCCCAAAGTAAGTGGTATTTTTTCTCTGGAATTCCAAGTAAGATTTCAGAATAAGGATATTGTCTAAAAAAGTAACCTATGCACAGTGTGTCATGCTCTGTTGATACACATCACTGTCTGTGATCTGCCCTGTCTATCCAGCACCTTGAAGGCATTTTAGCCTTTCAAGCCTTCACGGGCTGATGAGCAGATTAACCCAGCTCTGACTGGGTTTCTCAGTGAACTGAAGACATTTCTGTGATATTTTCAGAGCTCAATATTTTGTATTTTAAACACTATTGTGGAAAACAGAACTAAATAACTACATGATGAGAGTAAACCAAGGATGTGCTGAGCCCACTGCACACAGTATTGATCACAGACACAGCTGCAGAGTATGAGCACAGTTTGCTGCAGTTCCTTGCTTGGTCCTACCTCTGTGAGAGCTGAAGGGATCTTCTTCTGTTTCTTAAAAGATGAGTAATTAATATTGTGGAAGACAGAGGAGAAGGCACTGCTTGAACATCTGGATGAAGTTGGAGGGAAGCTCATGCTTAGTGGCCGTTCTGCAAGATTAAGAAAATTCAGGAAGGGAAAGGGAAAATGGATGAGTCAGTACACATCAGGCTAACACACTAATGCAGCCCTCAGAGAACTTGGCTTAGAATCATGGAATGGTTTGGGTTGGAAGGACCTTACAGATCATCCAGTTCCAGCCCCCGGCCTTGGTTGCTTCAAGCCCCATCCAACCTGGCCCTGAACACTTTCAGGGATGAGACAGCCACAGGCTCTCTGGGCAATCTGTGCCAGTGCCACAGCACCCTCTGAGTAAAGAATTTCTTCTGTATATCTAACCCAGATTTTCCCTCTTTCAGTTTGAAAAAACAGTGTGCTAAACATGGTTTTATGGCTCACTAAAACAGTTTTAGCTACCATCCAGCCTGGCTCTCCTGGAACCTCAATGCATGTGCCTCGAGCTTGGAGTGAGGAATCCTCTTTAACAAAACACAATAGTAAGCAGATTCTAAAGCCTCCCCACTGTACAGGCAGGAAGTTGATTTGCCAGTTTTGCCAAGAAAAAGGCTTTTACCTCTTTTCTTAAGTTCCACGTAGCAGCTATCACAGACTTTGGCTGCTTGATCTTTGAGGTACTTCATGGGGTACTTGTTTCTTGAACAGTTTCGACATACAATCTGTTCCAGCAAGAAGAGATGCACATAAATATAATTTAAGTTTACAGATATGCACATACAAAACAAATCCTCTGAGCTGCTTGGGAGAGGAGCTGTGGGCAGTCAGGGAGAGTCTGCTGACTGAGATGTGATTGCTGCAGCCTTACACTGTTGTAAGCCAAGCAGAACTGATCACTGGTTTTGACTGCACACCACTGCTGTGTCCTTCTCCCCAGAAATTTGCACCTTCCCCACCAGTGAATTGTAGAAAAACCATTTTAATATTACTTCTGTTTTCATAGCTTTGTTAGTAACATGTTCTCAATGTTCCTGCAATCCCTATGTAGGTACAGACTGGTTTTTCTCTGTGGAATTAGGAAAAAAAAAAAGTAGCTGCTTTTTTATACTAGCAAAAATTGCTAGTAGTTTTATTTAAAAGAAAATCAGGCTAGAAGTCAGTTGTGGTTTAAAACAGGACTGCAAGTTTATGTATATAAACAAATCTCTAGAGTCAGGGATAAAAAGACAAAGCCAAGAAGTTACAGACCCCCTTAGCTTTAGGGCAAAAGGCAACAGCTCTTCAGTGGAGCACAGATGAAATTTTCCCTTTGGTCACTGACCAAACCATGCTCTACTACTGAGTTTCTTCACTTTCCTGGAAGGTAACTTTACCAGCTGTTCTTAGGGACAGCACATTGAGCAGATGTGCTACTGCTCTGGTGGAGAACAGAGCTAGTGTTTTTAGCTTATTGCTTCTTTGCCTCTAGAGTTACTTGTGTATCAGATTTAAGGGCTGGACTCAGCAACAATTATCTTGTCAGCCCTTAACTACTAAGTAGCCTTTGGGAGCTGATTTGATACTTACAACTGTTCCTCCTGGACTGATTAGACCTCATTGCCTAATGTAGCAAAGCCCTCTCAGGCTCTGCAGCAGTCACCTTTGGTCTTGATGTTGCTGTGCATTTGCAGAGGTGATAGCAGTGGCAGTCAGTGCCCCAGGGGTGTGAATAACCCCCCGAGAAGCTGCTGCAGCTCTTACCTTCCCACAGGCATGGCAATGGTGTCGCCTCAAAGTGAGGGTGAAGTCACAGCCACAGTTCATGCACATCATGACATGGGACACAGGTACCAAAGTAGGAGGCCTCTCACCCAGGGGTATTCCAAGCCTTTCCCTTAGCTTAAAATCAAATAAGAATAAATGAGGAAGCATCCACACTTCCAAAGCCCACTCAGTCACAGCCCTGCTCTATTCTCCTCTCATTTTGCACTGGCAACTACTTCGTTATGGGTATGATATTAGTGTAACTAATGGTTAGTTTTGGGTTTTAAAATCTATTTTGTAGCTATTTTTAATTAAGTTGCTAGTGTTTGTCCTTTAGGACAAAACAGTCTTCCTCCAGAAGAACTAAGCAAAGACCACAGGATATGGAGTGTGATTAACATTTCAGAGGTGGCCCCTGAGCTGTGATGATGTTTGATCTTTGCACACTGGTTTAAATGAAAATAGAATATGCTGCAACTAGGAGCTCTGCATATTATCTCCTTTCCTCTCTTTCTCTCCCTTCACCCTTCCCTTTTCAAGCATGGAAAGACTTGGCTTCCTTTTACCTCCACACTGCTGTGGAAGGTCGAAGTGTTGTGAGCTTTGTAGTCATCTGGGATGTGTCTGCTGATGCAGCTGTACCAGTCATCCCGTTCTGAGCAGGAGCTGTGGAAGGAAATACAGCAGAGCAGTCAATGCCATGCACAGCAGGGACTGAAACTAGCAGATCAGAGGAGGAAAGCTTCCCTTTACAGATGTTTGCTTTTCCCCACTACTGCACTGAACTGGTAATTTTCTGACCAGGAACAAAATTGACTGTTGGACATACTCAGAGCAATGATTAGTGGAGCTCTGTAGTTAGGACTGTGAGTGGGAAGGAACTGAATGCCCTGAACATTTTTCAACATAGTCTCTGATTTTGCTATAAGCTCCTCAATCCTAGATCACATAGGACAATAGGAAATGTCTTGTTTACTCATGTCTGCCCTAGCTTTTAGGCACTCCAATGCCTGTAGCACTTAGCATGGGTTGCTCAAAGTGAGCATGTTTTGCTCCTCTCTACACTGGGACGCCTAAATGATCTGCATGTTGGGAAATGCAGATGTCTATCACTCACGGTAGAGATGTGAATGCTCTAATTTTGCTCCAGCTCCATCACAGATCACCTCCAGTCTCCTGGCAAGAGGCCAGGGCAGCACTCTGGGAAGGGAGCTCTGCATTCCCTGTGGCTGCAGTTATGCAGGAGGGCAGCAGTTCTCCAGACTGGCCCCTAGATGCTCCCTTTGCACAAGGCAAACCAGCGAGCACTCTGCTCTTCCCTGCCAGTCCAGCTATCCCCAAAACCAGCCAGCAGGGCTCTCAGCGCCTGTTACTTCCCAGATGCACTCGCTCTGTTACAGCCCTAAGGTTTCCTGCCTGTGTTTGCTGGTTTTTTATGCTCTGACTTCAAACTGTGCTTCCTGCCCATCTGAAACTCTGCAGTTCTAGCTGTTCCTAACCTCAGTCACAGGAGGGAATGCAACTCGGTGTGGTCTCCCCTCCTCAAACCATACCAGCCCCTCACATTAAAGGTACTTGCTAGACTTTGTTGTGAAAACTACCAGTGGCATCATTGCCAGCTGCTGTTCAGCTGTGACTTCCTCACGCTGTCCTCATGAAGACCACCAAACAAGGCATCTGAGAACAATTTGTCTTTTATGGTTGTAAAAAAAGAGCACAAAAAGAGAGGAAATGCCAGATTTTCTTGATGATCTTTGACTTGGTATCTCTCTGCACTGTGAGCATAAGCCCTTGTCTGAAAAACATTAGCCTTTGCAAAATTCAGTTCAGTCTTTGGTATTGGTTGGACTAGTCTAGAGATACAACTCTAGAGTGCAGCACCTTCTGCTGTGGCAGTTTGGGAACAGTACCTTGCTGACAGGGTCAGGCAACATTCATCACATTCAATCTTCAGGACGTTTTGGGCTTTGTCTGTCACTGGGCGACTGACCTAGGAACATGAACATAAATGTGGACGTGAGTTAGTGTCTATAACCAGTACATCCTAGAAATCTCAATACATTTGGATCTGTGATGTCCCAATCATCTGTTTCACATCTCCATGCAAAGAGTTGGGCAGGTAGGGTTTTCTCTTTTGTGTTGGTGTGTAATAAGAAATGCTCTCTGTTTAAGTATGGTGATGGTGCAAAAGGAAAAAAATCATTTAATCCAGTTTATAAATATTAGGAGAAGATATCAGTTCAATTTTAATATGACAAGCTTAGGAGATATTTAGTCTGAGAAGTGTCAGAGCATTTTGGGCAAAAATTTTGGCTCTGCCTGTAATGAACAGAAATCACTTTTTCTGACATGCAGACATTGTACAGTGAAGCACTTCAGCTCTAGGAGTGCCTGTCTGCAGCAAGATTCTTTAAAAGGAAACAACCCGAACCAAACAAAGCTACAGCTCAGCTAAAATCTTTTTTTCCTGCCATGTAGTGAATTAGTTGCCTGCTAACAACAACAGCCACTGAGGAGAAACAGCTTCATGGTTTCATCTGTTTTTATTACCAAGCCCATGAAAACCACGCTTATGTAAATTTTGAGTACCAGCAGTTTAAAACCAGGCAGACTAAGCCCTAGTGAATATGTTACAGGGAACAAACATCTATTGGCTGAAGACAGGGAGAGGAATGGACAAAATAAATTTTGTTTCCAGTTTCATGATCAGATGGTGACTGATTTTGGCTTGTATTATTTACGCAGCCTGAACAAGGCTGTCATGTTAAGTCACAGACTTATAGATAATCTTTTATATATTTGCTTTATATTATTTTTCCTTCTGTCTCCTGCATGAGCCAAGGAAATCCCCTGATAACAGGTCCATCCCCTCTTTCCCCCTGCTGTGTGTGACATAAACCAGCAAAGCACTAACAGCTCACTATAAAACTAATTCCAGCCTATAATACAGCTGAGGCATTACCTTCATGCCTGACACAGCCAAGGTGTTTTTCAGTCGGTATTTGCCATCCTTCTGGGGATATGTGTACAGCAGAACATCATTCATCTATATGAAAAGAAAGACAAAATCAATAATTTGCAATATGGCTTGCCCACTCCTCCTGGGGGGATACCCAGAACAAGCAGTAACTTGATGAACTGCTGGGACTGTGACTAAAGACAGGCCCAAGCCACACAACTTAGATTAAGACCTGCATTTCCACAGGACTCTGGAGAGTCTGCATCCAGGACTTGGATTTCTTACGATTTCTGACTGTTGCTAATGGCTAAGCAAGTAGAGAATCAGCTTGCTTTTTTTTTTTTTTTTTAATCCAGCATGGGTGAAACAGCTGCTTATTTGAAAGGCAGTGCCATACTCACATTGGGAAGGAAGGTTCTGCATTTGGTACCTGGCAGTGCCAACTAACTCTGCAGGATGCTGCAGGTCTGACTCTCTTGGGGTGCCCTTGACATTGAAGCTGTGGTGAGGGTAGGGATAGGGCTGAGGTTTACAGGCTTCATTTTCTGGGCAAAATGAGGAAGCAGAGCTGAGAAGTGCCATAACCTGGAGGAATGGTTTGGGTATTTGAGAGTAGTAACTGTGCTTTGCTGCTAGCAAAACCCACCCAGACATCTGACAGCTTTGCTGAGTCTGTGGGCAGCAGCAGAGATGATGGAAGGGAAAAAATGGGAGACATTCTTCATTGTATGAGGAAAAATCTTAACACCCTAAATATTTCCATGGTTCTCACAGCCCCTTGCAGAATGCATCTTTTTCAAACAGCTTCATACTAAATGGGATCAGATCTTTTCTGCTGTGTTTGTAACTTCATCATACACATTACTGCAGCCTTTTACCTTCATGCCAGCAAACCAATAAATGAAACAGCAGAGCTGGACCTTGTAGGTCTTTCCTGACCTCAGTAGGTCAGGAAAGGAGTAGCACTATCAGTGGCTTTAACGTTGCCAAAGTAATGCCTGTGTGTATGCATTCCTTGCTTTGCTTCTGTGAGCAGGTCATGTTCTCTTGCTGCCTTTGCCAGGCCTTTCTCATCAGTACTGATATGTATAAACTCACTCAGGCCCTTAATTACTGCACTGGGATGGTATGAGCAAAGACTGCAAGGCAGTGTAAAACTAAGGAATTGAAAGGATGATTTGGCACTAAAGTAATGTATCCTGTATGACTCAAGTTGTTGGGGTCTTCATAGTACTGACTGACCACCTGCAAGTGCTGGTGTAAAGTTTTCACTAATCTGTTTGCCTGAAAAAAAACCCAGAATGTGGAGCCTTTTGGATGTTTTCTTAAAAGGCCATAGTTCAGCTTTTACAGAACAGGAACAATGGTTAAAGAAAAATGACATGGAATCAATACTCATGGGATTAAATCCTTATCACCTTGGACATAACAGCAAAATGGATGTTGCCTTTATTAGGGTCATGAGTTCACTCACACCTAGTTCACTAAGATGTCTGAGCCACAGCAAATCAGCCTTAAATGCTTTAACTGTGCACCTTTAAAATGCAGATTCATGTTGAAATGAGGCAAAATACACTGGAGTGACTTTCCCCAAAACTTTTACTTCAAGTTTAACTACTTTTAAAAATCAAATCGAGTTTACTGTGCCAATATTTTGTGGGAAATAGGGAAACATTTAATTCTAGTATTTTAACGAAGAACTCTCTGCTATGCACTCCTGTTTGTCCTAGTAAGTATTAAGTCATGTGGAATTTAAAGCTCTTTGAATATAACAGTTGTGAGCTGAGGCTATAAACCATCCCCTGAGTGGCAGTGGAGCAGCCTGAATGTGCTGGAGCTGTGTTTTCCACAGCCTCCTATACTCCAGCCCTGACAGCTAGAGCATTAAACAGTCTCCCACTTGATAGCAGCTTCCTGCACCCCACTTGCAACACAAGCAGCCTTTGTAGAGAAATTCTTAGAAGGGTGAGATAAGAGGCAGTGTCTGAGCTGCACAGTGCTGTGGTTGTGGGGCTGTTGGGGGGTCTGCCAGCATCAGCAGCCCCCACTGTGCTGCACAGAGGCCCCAACATCCTTGTAAACAGAGACTGGACTCAGGAAACAGACGCACAGCTAAACTCACCAAACATCCTGCCAGGAAACACCAGATTCAACAATACCATCAGCCTGCATAGAACAGCCAGCTCCAGGAACCTCATGATGCACACAATGTACACCCACAGAAACATATGCCCATCAAAAGCCCCTAAATGTGTGTTCCACACTCTGGTGCCTGTGTGGGCTGTGCAAACACACAGTGCTCCTTCTGGGCAGATGTGTGTTCAGAGCACAAGTGCACACACCACCAAAGCAGAAGTCTGGCACACACCTGATTTTTATAGCATATTCTAACTACAGCTCTAGTTTGGTGGACTCATCTCCTGGGATGTGCAGGGGTTGAATTCTCAGGGTTATCCTTCAGTGTGTACTCTTGCAGTGAAATTCTCTCCAGGTCCTAGTCCTGGTTTAGCTTCAGTCAGAGTAGGTTCACTACTAAGAACTTCAGAAAATACTGTTCATGTAAAAATCTGTTTTGGATTGCTAAGGTAAATAGACTTATTTTGACAAAGCTATACCAAAGTACACCTATACATGTTAGCTTCTGGTGATCCTTTTGAGTGGCAGCTGACGTGGAAGTGTCAAAAAAAAAGTCAGTTCTGAAAGGCTGAGGGTTTTTTGTTAATATAGAAACCAGTGACTTCAAAGGATTACGCTATGGTCCTTAGAAGATAAAGGCTTTAAATAAATGTGAGTTTCAGGAGACTGTTTAGGAGATTATTCTAGTCTTGAGGTTTTGGGATGGGTTTTTCTTCCACAGGCAGCAGAATTGAGACAGTATGTGGGTTATGGGTTGGGGTAGATGCACTGGCAGAGGGAATGATATTTTCAGGCCTGTTAGGAAAAGATGTTGGTAGGGCCTTAAGACCAATGCAGTAAACATGCTACATGCCAAGATGGAAATACAATGACATAGCTATGCATTAGTTGTCTTAATGTATCCACAGGCTATTAAGGATATTAAGGCTGAAAGGAATTAAAAAACTGTTTCTGAATACTGAGAGCATCTATTAACGGGTCATTGGCTGCTGTAGTGTCTCTAGCTGCCAAGAGACACTTCTCTCCTTGCAGTTAACATCTGGCTTTGAGCAACTGAACTCTCCCCAGGAATTAAAAATAGTTCCTAAATTATCAAGTGCCAGAAACTAATTTCAGTAATACTTTCAGCCTCTTGTGACCTGTGACTTTCAAGCTGATACAACCATTTTGAATGACTTGAAATTTATGTAAGTTTATCCCAAGTGTAAATTACTTTCCTCTCAGTGTTTATTACCAACCTGATTTCTGATCTTCCTTTTAAATTCTCTGTATCAGTTACAATAGCTAAGTTTGTGGCACTTCAGTATTTGCCATAGTAGTGGTTATGGTGGCAGTTATGAACACACTGGAAGACAAAAGGGTAACAACTTCTTGGTATTTGATCCCAGCTCTAGCCACAACACCAAAATATTTCTGTAATACTAAGCAAAGGTGAGTGCTTCAGTAGAAAAATCAGTAAGGACAGAGACTTCAGCTGCTACTGCTGAGAACACTGTTGAGAGCAGCTCCAGGAGATTCTGGCAGAGCCATTTTCCCTTGGTTGCAACAAAGTCATGATTTTGATGTCTGTTGCTGTTGTTACAGTCTGTTGATGTTGACTTAATAAAACAGCACTGCAGCAATCTCATCTTTGAAGATTTGAGTGAAATCCATCACTTTCAGTACATGAAGGTCTGAATTTTCACGGAAACCATCAGAAATGTGCAGTGTGTCCTATCCCATCATGACTGCAATACATGGTTGAGGAGGCAAAGAATCATAGGATCAACCAGGTTGGAAAACACCTCCAAGATCATCAAGTCCAACCCTACCATGGTGATAGACCATGGCACTAAGTGCCACATCCAGTCTCAGCTTGAAAACCTCCAGGGATGGTGAATCCACCACCTTCCTGGGCAGCACATTCCAATGCCTGAGCACTCTCTCTAGAAAAAAATCTCTTCCTAATAGCCAACCTAACCCTCCCCTGGCAGAGCTTGAGTCTGTGCCCTCTTGTCCTGCTGCTGGTTGCCTGGGAGAAGAGACCAACCCCCCACCTGACTCCAACCTCCTGTCAGGGAGTTGCAGAGGGTGAGAAGGTCTCCCCTGAGCCTCCTCTTCTCCAGGCTGAACACCCCCAGCTCCCTCAGCCTCTCCTCATGGCACTTGTGCTCCAATCCCTTCACCAGCCTCGTTGCTCTTCTCTGGACCTGCTCCAGCCCCTCAATGTCCCTCCTGAGCTGAGGGGCCCAGAACTGAGCACAGGATTCAAGGTGTGGCCTCACCTGCACCGAGTCCAGGGGCAGAATCACCTCCTGGTCCTGTTGACCATGCTGTTCCTAAAGCTTGTGCACCCAATCGTGCACAAACTAGAATTAATAATTAGAGGGAGAAATAAGAATGATGTCAAGTGTCTGACTTCTGTAATAAGCTCTCTCTCCTTACAGTGATCCCATGGTGAAAAGCTGTCAGCACTTCAAGGCCACAACAGATATGAATTCCATGCATATAAGCCATTTATTTTAAATTCTGCAAACAGTACTTTAATGTTAAAAGCAG
>NW_008659943.1:17393-18211 GCF_000695815.1 Acanthisitta chloris
TTTATTGTGAAGGAGCTCTAAAGAAATTTCCAAATGTTACTAGGTAAGCAGGTAACAAACTCCTAAGACAGAGTCAAGCATTATTTCCCTTTCATATTGATAAGAGCATAAATCTAGCTGTGGTTGCACAAGAAGTTACTTGACAAGTTGAGAACAGAGCTCAGGAGGAGTCTCAGCTATTCTCTAACTGCTCAGTTGACTGTGTAATGCAAAACAAAGCATGAGTGCTCACAGTGCATCTCCCAAGCAGTGAGGTCTCACCTGTTATAATCTGCAATATTTGCCATTTTTGCAGGAGGGTTGTGGACCCTTGTGAAAGGTATTCCAGCCAAGTGATGGAAGGTTCATTTTTCTTAACTATCTTAGTAGAATTTTGAAAACTGTCATTGAAAGCTGTTGCTGTAATCAAGAGGAAGCTAGAGGAGGTGTGTTTAGAGGACTGTGCTGAGGCAGTGCACACACTGTGTACCTGTGGCACAACTGGAGAACTGCTGCATTTCTGCATATGGGATGTGTGTGAAAGGACTATGGCCTGGCTAGCAACAGGAACTGACTCACCACATCACTCTTGATGGTTAAATGACTTGCAGTCTCAAAGTTTCTGCTTCAGGGCTGTATAAGTGCATGGGAAGATAGGGGAAAGCCAGTAAAAATATAAAAGAAATCTTACCAAGAACAAATGCCGAGGGTGTCTGTTTTTGCCAGAGACTTTCATCAGTGTTCCCTCTTTAACAAAGACCTGAAGGAGAAAACAGCAGATTGTAATCCTGAGACTCCTCATTCTAAGTCTTATTGAAAGAAAGAATATTCCTTCTAGG
>NW_008659943.1:18228-41279 GCF_000695815.1 Acanthisitta chloris
CACAGGAGGAGATAGATAACCTCAACACTTGTTTCTAGACTTATTTGTTATGATCTGGCTTAGTCTTTGCCTGGGTTCGCTCTGCTGCCCTTCGTGGCTTGCATCTGTGTCAGTACAAAATGGGTTGCAATCCCACTTGTCCTCAGCCCACTGTTGTTGTGCTGTGCTCAGAGGTGACTGTCACAGATTGCAAAAATAATGCACAATGGGCTTCAGGAAAGAACTCTTGTCTTTAAAAGTCCTCTAGAATAGGCAGACCAAAGAGAAAAGCTAAAGCCTTGGTTTTCAGCATGCTACATCCACGTAAGTATACCTGCATACATAATCTGTGCATGTTTACAAGCACAATACTCTGAGGCTCTGTCTCATTGCTGTGTGCAGGTAGGAGTGTGTATGTAAGCAGCTAAAGCAGCGCAGTGGAACTTGCAGTAATGATTGAAAAGGTCTGCCATAACTGAATGAAGTCAGTGGATTAACAATCATTTGCTCTTTTCAGATGGACACCAGAATTTAGTCTTCACTCTAGAACAGTTTATAATCAGGGACTAGTCCTGCAAATTCTACATGCTGGGCTTTGCAGAATTTGCTAAAGCATTACTTGAGGGCAAGTGAGAATACTGATATTAGGGAGAAAAACAGAGGTTGACTGCACTATTTGGCTGATGAGGATTCTTGTACTATGAGTATGCAAGCCTTGAAAATTGCTTTTTGAGTTTTGCTGAAGATACTGGTGGACTGAAGGGAAATTCAGAGTTGCTGAACTCAAGAAAGAAAAATCTTTTAAAGTGTAGAGCTGGGTTTGAGCTCAGGAAACTGGATAGGCATGAAAGCCAGAAGAAGAAATTTGCATTTGATGTGGATGGCAAGACAGCTGTACACTCTCCCACATTTCTGTTAATGTCTTGCATTAAAAACATCACAGGGGAATGGTGACAGTAAAAATTTGAAAAAAAATTATTTCCCCTGCTTTAAGGTTCTTGCCCAGCCATATAGAACTCTGAGCCTTTCCAGGCTGCAAACAATTCCTGCTAGTGTTGCAACCTTTGAACAGGAGTAAATAAGGAGGAAAACAGCAGCTCCATCAAAATATACTACACTGGGGGTGGCTGAGGACAGCTGGAGTGCAAAGCCAAATGGCTGCTCTGTGTAAAAGCAGAGCCAATGCATGTCTTTCCCAGCCTGAGGCTCCCTTTGTGCACTGCCAGAGTGATGGCTTTTTACACAAACCAGTGCTCCAGCTCTTATCACAGCAGCCCAGTGAACAACACCTGTAGACATCTGAAATCTGGCCATCGCACAATCAGAAATATATGTGGCTGGGAACAATGACCTTATCAGCACAGCTCTGCCTGCAGCACTCACCCTTCCTGGCTGGAGGAGGCCACTCTGCCCTCTCACACTGTGCTCAATGTGTACCAGCTTCTGCAAGTTCTCCTGGGGGAGAGAAACTGTGTTTAGAAGAGTGCATAGAGACTGTTTTTAGACAAGCAGGAAAACCTTCCCTCACCCCTCCTCACCATTTTATTTCTTTAGAAGTTGTGGTACAGAATTAGATTTTAGAGAGAACTGAGATGAAGGATTTGAAGCCCAGAAAAGTCTTCTTCCTGCCTTATGTGTTTCATAAAGCCTCATCACTTGCATTCACATCTGCTGTGGCTTTCTGTGGTTCTGTCCCCTCCTACCTCAGTTCACCTTGCAAAGAGCCTTCTGACTCCACAGGGTAGTTATATATTGGTTTCTTTGCTGACTTGCTGGGTCTGGGAACTAATAAACTACAGTGTCTGCTCCAAAGGCCTGTGCATTACTGCCATGGCACAGGTAATCCAAGGCAGGCTTTAATTCTGTAGGACTGTTGCTAGGATTATCTGGAGGTTTATGATCTGTGGTAATGATTTAATGCCTTTGCAATAGAGGATTTAGAAAGTAAACTAGTAAGCAGGCAATGAAGCTGCATCTCTGTTTTGATGCTGTGCAAAAATCACAAAGTTTGTGATCAAACTTTGGTACTATTCACTGTCTACCTGGCCTGAAAGCACAGTCAGTCGGTGGGCACTGGCATGAGGTATGAACTTATCAGTGAAGATGGCAAATAAGGTTAATCAAGATAAGTCTGTTCTTATTTAAAAAAAAGAAAGATATTGGGTGAATCTAAAAAGGAGGAAGAAGGGGTGTCTGTACCTTTGCAATATTGCTAGAGCTTTTTCAAATCTCCTTCCATTCAGTGGGTGAGGCTGCTGAAACAGAGACTTGTGCATAGGGCTCAGCTGTGGTTTTATCTGATCAGAACAGTAGAATGAGCTGCCCAGAAGCAATGAGTGATCACTGGAAAATGCCTAAAAATTAGGAGTCTCCTGTCTAAGTTAGCTATTGCATCCTAAATCCTCAGTTATGTGCCCAGATAAACTGCAGACTAAGGATTGTGTTTGATACTTCATGGCCTCACAGCCCTTGAGTACACTTTTCTGCTCTGACAGGTAGTGCTCTGTTTTCCTTTGCTCCACTGACTGGCATTAAGATACCCCTGGGCTTAGTTAGACATGATTAGATTGTGCCCTGTTTCTGCCTGAAACAAATCAGTGCTGTTTACAGAAACAGCTAATGAAGAAAGCTATCACAGATACCAGAAGGGACACATCCATGTGGTCATGATGGTCTGTCAAGGCTAATTTACCCTGGGTTTCAGCTAACACAATTAATGTACCTATCTCAGCTTGCTTTTTGAGATAAGCCTAAAATACCTCCATATATTACTGCCCTGGTGAAATATTACCATTGTTGAGCATCATACTAAGTTTACCTCTTAATCAGTACCCACATATTAAATATGCCCATGCAGTGGAACTGGCAGCTGAACCATGTTCAAGAACTTCAGCTGTCAACTATCTCTTTTGCCATGCAGAAAGCAACAAGTGGAATTTTTCAGATCACTTCTAAAATACTATAACCCATCAAAATGGAAACCAATAGCAGAGGAAACACCAGGGATTATGACACAACCCACATTTGCTAAAACCACTTGCAAAAGGCTTTTCCCATCACTATGGGGTGTTTTAACCTTGGCAAAAGTTGTCAAATTGAGAGTTTTCACAACAAAAACCTGTTCTCCATCCACAGAAGGCAGTGCCCTCCTGTGAGCACACTCAAGCTGAGGCTAGCACTACTCATCTGGGTTTCTACAAGAGTGAGAGAAGCTGCTGCAGCTCAGCTTTGCTCAGGCCTGCTGCACTGTTGAAGTGCTGATGTTTGCACTATGGACACATGTGCAGCAGGAAATGGACAGAGGAGTATCAGATTCATTTCCTGAAGGAAGTCAAACAGCCATCACACATGAAGGACCGTGTTTTATCTGGGAATGTGGGCAGCTCAGGGTGGGGGGATAGTTTCCTTACAGTTCCACTAATTTCCCTGTTTATATCATTTTCTCCATTATCCTTAAAACTATCACTATTCTCCTTTCAAATATCCTTTACCAGCTACAACTCAAACATAAAAGCAAAGCTCCACCCAGCAAGTAGGGCAGAGTGGGTGGCTGAAACCCTTCTCTGGCCTTTTTAGCAGCAAACTGCAACTTGGATCACTTTATCATTATGTCTGTGCAGGAGGAACACCTCCCCAGGGAATTCACCAGCTGCTAATAGCAGCAATGATTTATAGCTCTGAGCATCTCAGGCCTCTGACAGGTCACAGACACTCGAGAGCAGCACAAACCCTGCCCAGTTTGGCTCCTGGAATCACAGACAGATGTAAGGCTCTGTGGTGATGTTGTGCCTTACTCCTCTGTTTACACATCTGGAAGCTGCAAGAATTATTTTCCTACCTAATGAAAATGCTGTGGAGATAGTGATTATCCTAATGTGGCTGAAAATACCGAGTTAATAGTTCCCAGGGAAAAACTGCTTGAGTATTACTATCATAAAACAAAAGCTACTAAAGAGTCATTTGTGTTCTGTAGAAAATGTAGATCATAATTCAATGCTCCTGTCAGATTTCTGGAGTGTTGTTTGACAAGCAGAAATCGTCTTCCAGGTACATGCCAAGTCTAAATTAGTGCTTAGAACTTCAACCAGGTACATGACAAGTCATTAACACTCTAATTGAGTGGCATTGTTCAGTTTCTTCTGTAATTAGACTAACTACTTAAATTATTTACTTTGTGGGGGTTTTTTTAATCTGAGAGAAAGAAAAGCTGGTTGTGGCTTTGTGGCTGGGATATTAATTCAGGAGGACAAGCTCTGATTCAGCAGAACACTGACCCTTGATTGTCCTCAACCTGTGACTTCACAAAACCCACAGTATTCACACAGATGGGAAAGAAGGAGATTTTGTTTCATCTCTTCCAGGCCACAGTTTTGACAAAGAGCAGATGTGCTAGAAACAGAACCATGAAAATTCTCCTCTCTTCCTTCAGTGCTCCACACAGATATTTCAGCAAGTCCAAGAGGGGAAAAAATCCCTTTGTGCTGCTATGTTGCACAGCTGCACTAAAGGGCATAGATCTACTCCAGACCTGTAGTACTGTAAACTAGATCTGTAAACCCCTTGAGTCTCACCCAGGAGGAGGTTTCAGAACCTAGCAGAGAGATGTATTCAACTGAACAGGTGTGTGAAAAAGTTGCTGTTGATCAGGAGAGCAAAGCCATGGTAGGACTCACCGCCTGGACCATGCTGTCGTTGGCTCGGTCTGTGATTTCAGAAACAATCAATAAGGCAGCTGAGGGATGAAGCAAAACAAACATCATGTATCACATAGAAGAGTAGGAAAATAACCCAAATCCCTTCTGTTTACATCTTTAAAAACCCAGACAACATCATCCCCAGCAGGAGCTCCTTGGACTTCTCTGGCACCTTCATAATGCAGCTGCCATTCTTCTCATCATTCACTTGTGTGAAACATCATACTTGTGCTGACCCAGAGAGCTTATAGGGTCCCTTTCAAGCACCTAGCATGGCACAAAATCCTTTTGTAATGTTTTCTAGCTGCAGATTTATGGCAATTGGAACTTGTGGTAGGGAGGAGAATGTAAGCCAGCTTTTAGCCATCTGAAAGCACAGCAGTCTGAGGTGTCCCACTGCTGGGGACAGGTCATCCCTTTCTGACAGAAAAGTGTTTGAAGTGGTGATGTGAATTAACTCCTGGATTCTCTGTTAGAGCAGGGATTCTCTACTTGGGCTAGGGCATGTTTGCTGGCCCTGAGAGCATAACATGGCTCAGGTCCTTATTTCACATCCTTTCCCCTGTGGAGCAGAGGCTCCTGTTGATTTCTGGGGATAACCTGGGAGCATGCTAACCATTGCTGGCCAGAAATGTGACAAGTGTGAGCTAACCACAGACAAGACAGGCAATTGTGGCCAGAGGGCTTGAGCATCTGTCCTGGTGTTTAAACCACCTGTATAGCTGTAGCTCTGCTGTCAGTGTCCAGGGTCCTAAAGCTTGCACGAGACTCTACTCTTGGCCAGAACAGACATTATTGCTATGAGTTGGTTTGGATTTACACTCAGTGGTAACAGGGGTGAGCTGGTTTCATTAACAGTGTTACTGCTGCTTACTCCAGCCTGGAAACTACTCCCACAGAGGTCACAGCTAAACCTTTCTTTGACTTGTGTGGGAGTAAGAGACTTCTGCTTCATCTGTCTAATGTGTTGGTGAAGATGCTGACTTTACAATGGCCAGGCCAACTATGGACAAAGCCAGAGGACTAGGATTTCCTCCACGACTGAGGCAGAACTACAATATCTGCACCATGCCTGTACAGATGATATTTTCTTCTTCTGTTAAGTTGAATGAATGAAAATACCACAGGAAACCTCTATGTTTCAATGAAAAAAACCCCAGGGTTCTTGTCCTAAATAATTTGTCTAAATTAGTAATCAGCTCTTACTGATCTTTCATCTAACCTGTTAACACAAAATCTTAAAAATCATCTTCCATATACTACCAGTACAGATCTTCTACCTCTTTAGGAGCAGCATCAGCAAAGCAGAATTTTTGTTCTACCCATTTCATTTTACCTTGTGTGTCTTCATACTCTGTAGAATCAGGACAAAGATTATTCAAGTAATCTGTAGAAAATAATCAAACACAGACATCCAGTAATTAGAATGTAGATCTACATAACTTGTAGTGTTGTTAGCTAAAACAATAATTGGCAAACGATATCCTCATAAAATAGTCTTCCTTATCTAGTGGAATCAGCCAGTTATTGAACAAAGTACACCTGAGAATCTGAAGGACTGCACTGTTCCAGACTCACTCTGCCCTAGCAGGCAAAAAGGGAATTGGTTTCTTGAGGCAAAGAACTGAAGTAGTAAACCTATTTTCTGTAATATCTTAGTCCAGCAGACCTTATCTCCCTACACACCAAAACTTTCATTTTCCCAGTTACTGCGAGTACCTGGGTCAAGGAGCAGCTCATGTTGCTTCAACAATAATAGATGGAATCCAATCAGTGGAGCTGCACTGAAGCCCTTCCAGCTTTCTCACAAAATACTGTGCTGCATGTTTGCAATATTTGTTGTAGACTACAGAAATGGGAAGAGAAGATAGAGCATAGTGGGGGCATTTCTGACTCAGATATGCCAATTCCTTTTATTATAAACACTGTAAGGATGGTGTGAGACTGCTAAATACTGTAAACCACAAGTCTGGGAAGTTGCCCTTAATGCAGACACACCCAGAGAGGGAAGCAAGTCAGAAAAAAACCCTCCTACTATTGGCATCCGGTGTTCATTTGTGTTGCTCATACTAAAAAAGCAAACCCAGCTGTGAATAATGAGTTGCACCCTTGATCAAAGTGTCTGGAGCAAGATGAAACTGCTGTTAATCTGTGCTGTTCATAAAATTTTCATATGGTCACTTTGTTCTGCTGCAATCATAGGACTCCCTCCCAATATTCCCTGCCCTTCATCAGCTGTATGGGCAGGTTTGTGGCTTCCTTTCTGCTGTCCCAGTCATAACTCATCTTGCATCCCTTTCCACCCACTCCCAAAGCATTTCTCCATCTGTATGGACCCTTACTCTTTTGTGTTTTCACTAAATTACTTGACAACACTGAAATTCATTATTAAATTCAACCCTTTCCTTCCCCAGCCAGTTCTAAACTTGCCAGTTCTTTCTGGGGGCCACATCCTGCTTCAGAAAGTCTCTTCATCTCACAGGCTCAAACCTGCTAGATTTGCTGTGGCTTGCAGAGAAGGGACACAACCCTCCCTGGAGAGACTCCAGGTGGGAGTGAGACATGCAGTCCTGAATGTAAAGGGAAAGTAGTACTGGAAATGTCAAATCTGTAAACATACTGTTAATGTAGATTTGTACCTCTGCCTCCTACAATGCAGCAAAGTGGGACTGGGATTTTGACTCCTCACTAGCCTTAGGTGTAGTGTGCATGGCACTTAGGGTGCAGTACTGGGTACAACTGCTCTGTTGATGGAGAGGCTGAACACTACCTCTTTGGATTCACATAAGGAAAAAGCCAAAAGGAATGGCTAAAAACACCTGACCACACTTTTCTGTGACCTTTCAGCATTGCTGTCCTGAAGAAGTGCCTGGCTCTTCCCAGGCTCCCTGACATCTCCTAAATCCTGTACTAAGCATATTGAAGTTCCCAGGAAATCCCACACTGCTTTAGCCCTGTTTCAGCTGTCTTGGTGTCAATGTATAGCACAGTGGAGGCAGAGAACATCATGGGAGTGTTTCCCTAGGGTCCTTCTGAGAGTGGTTGTACTGACCTGTGAGCAGCACCCGATACTGGAAGACACGCCGCACCACTTCCAAAAGTTGGTGTTTCACACTCTGAGAGCTGCCACCAGAGCTCTGCTGTGCCCAGGGCAGGGGAAAGAAAACACAAAGTGTGTGGGGTGAGCTCAGCAGCAAACTGTCAGCAGTTATCATCATAACTCTACCACAGACTGAGAAACAGTTCCACTATGTTCCAGCAAAACAGACTCAGGTTTAGATTTACCAACCTACACTGTGTGCACACACAGGAGTGTGGGCAACAGGCACAAACACAACTAAACATCTCTCTTCAGTTTAGCACCAGGGCCTGTAAAAAGAAAGCTATTGTTTCATTCTACCCTGTGTGTGAATGCTGGTGGAGTTGCAAGAAAAATAAATCTCTGAGTAATCCCTGTGGCAAAGCCATGCACTTAGTGCAGGTGAAAAAACATGGGAGCCTTACCTCAAACTCCTGAATCATGGTAGCCAGTTGGGAATGTTTAAGGCACGTTTCATCTAGCAAAGCCAAATTCCTGTCAAACTGCATAATGTATGCTGTGTGATGATTCAGCCTTGATTTTCTGGAGAGAAAAACATCAGCAACTTTCTGGTGCTCCTCCCTAAGGCCACGGAAAGAAAAGCAGCGGCAAAAGGATAAATAAACAAAGCAAAGTAAAAAGCAGAGCCATACTCCCTGATGCAGAGTATTGAACTACTTCAGCAGTTTGGTAGACTAGAGCCTGGCTCAAGTTAGGTGTCTCCTTAACTGAATTAATTTTGGAGCTTTGTCTGTTCTAAACATGGTCTTATTCTCTCATGGAAAGACTTCACCCTTAAGGATGTTTGGCTTAGGTGGAGTCCCTCACAGGCTGCCAGTGTCTGTTTGGCTTGGAAGCTCAGCCCAGCAGATCCTGCCTTGGTGCTGGGAGTGAGGGGCTGTCCCTTATCTGAGAGCTGCACAGCTGCTATATAGATTTCTCCAAGCAGATCATCTTTAGGATGAATTCTGATGTCTCCTGTTCCTGTCACCCATGGCATGACTCTGTGAGCTTCAAGCCATGAGTGTGAAGCCACACGGGGATGACTAGGAACAGGCAGAGGAAAATGCAAGTGGAACAGGCTGTCCCCACCCTGACTGCTGGGGCTGTCTCAGAGTCATGGGCTGTGCACTGCACAGGCCTCTCAGTATTTCATTTCTTAACCTGACAGTTCTCTGTTTGCTTCCTTCCTGTCTGTATGCAAAACCTATCAAAGCAGCTGAGGTTCTACTCGTTCCATCTCTGCTGGGATCCCAGTCTCCCTGCTGGTGGGGTCAAGGGAGCACCAATGGGTTCACCCACCTGCTGTGGAGGGGATATCCAGGCCATCAAACTATGCCATTCTGTACTTACCATTTAAGGACTCTCTCTTCCAGTTCTCCCAGGATGTCTTGGTGTAATTCATAAATTTCAGGCAGTTCACTTAAACCCTGCTTGAGTTTAATTTCTTCCTGCTCATTTTCATCATCCTCTCCAAGCGCTTTCAAGATCCCTTCATAGAAATCCTGCAAACAACGATATAGAAATTAGGCAAACAGACTTACAGTATCTTTTCTGAATCACAGTTTGTCTATGAAAATAACTAGAAACCTAAGTGCATCCCTGTTTGTGATGAGAACAGGAACTGGGCATTGATTTACATTGCTTAGAAACTAATTCTGTGAGTGCCTTTTCCAGTCTTTCTGCATCCCAATAGGTCATGAAGTATGTGGAAGTTTTATTGCACAAGGTGAAGAAAAAAGGGTAAAAGAGAAAACCAGAGTAAATACTCCAAACAGCTCAGTAGAGAGGCCATGTCAACTGTGAGGCTTGAAAGCTCCTGATGACTTGTTTTGCTGCAGCAGCTGCAGACTAGGAGGTTGCAAGGCTTCCTTCCTTAGAAAAATACTATCTGTCCTTATCTGATCTTCCTTTCCTTTTTTATTTTGTGTGTGAAGGTAAGGCTAGGGCATTGCAGCATCCCTTCTTATTGCTAGCCAACCAACATTGTCCCTCAGATTGGGTATTGTTTTTAAATTCAGCATGAAACATACTTGAACTGAGGTTTTGGAGCTGAATATACTTGGATTCACTGACTCTGGAGCCAGGAGGGAATAGGATATAGCATTATTAGGAAAGCAACCTACTTGGATTTAAGAGAGAGTGTGCCACATGTTATGGATAAGCTAACTCTGCATCCTGAGGGAAAATAAACAAGCTCCAAGAGGACTCTTGGTGACCTGGTGAAGGGTCAGGTAGCTCACAAACACATAAAAGCCCAAGCATCTAGTCACAGCAGAGCAGGTGTTAAAGCTGCATCCTGTCCAACTATGGCAATCACATCAGGAGCTGTTCTTCCATCAGGTTTGCACTGAGCTCTGCTTCAATCCAAAGTCTGGTATGAAGGAAACCTTTGGTGTCTGACCAGTCTGGCCAAATCCATGTCATGAATGTATTTTTTCACATGTGGCTCTGCAAACAATGAGTTATTATTAAACCCAATGGTTTAAAAAAGACATAAAAACCATTCTGTGTGCCCACAGATGCCAATTCATTGAGGGGAAAAATACAGCTGCTTTAACAATTGCTGAGAAGGTTATTCTGCTGGATGAGTTAACAGAAATGACACCTAGATTTTTCCAGAGACCATTTCCTGGCCTCCTACCCCACTATGTGACCTGGCCAACTGGGATGTGAAAGGAAGGAGGGGCTTGGTAAAAAGAAACCTCTTCAGATTACACAGCTGACTGAAACATGCCAAGCTGTTTCTGTCCAGCCCTGAACCAGGGTGGGATAGGTTGAGTATCTTCCTCTGTCAGGATCTAGCGATAAGAAACTTATTGCTAAAAAGTCAAATTCTGTTCCCTGAACTTTAGGGACTTTCTGAACTTCCCTGGGCCATACCAGGATTTACCATGGCATTTCTCATGATTCTGGCTTCGTCAAGTTGCCTTTTGTAAGTATGTGGAGTAATAGAGGAGGAGGAGAAGTGATTTCTGTGAAAGTTGCTGATGTCCAGGTATGAGCAAAGTCTGTTTCACTGGAGATCTATAATTGACTGCCCACTTTAGATTGGTTAAATCAAGGTTGCTGTATGGATTTCAGCGTGCTGGGATCTGGTTGGTATGGCTGTGCCCCTGCTGAATGGCTCTGTAAGGAGCAGGAGAGCCTCTGGGCAAAGAATTCCAAAATTCCTCTCTCACCAGTAGGAACTGACTCTAGGCAAGAGCAGGTTTTAGTCTCCTCAAATTCATTCCTGGCTTTTCTGTTGTTACTGTCAACTACAGTGTACACACTGGTTCATTATGAACTGGGATGACTGGAATATCTAATGGATAATGCCCAAAAGGAAAGTCATGTGTACACAATGTGTTTTTTTAGCAACTATGACAGGTGAAGCATTTGTTTTCTGAAAAGCTGCTAGAACTTGGTAAAAAAATATCACGATGGCAATTTTATTTTTGATGAACTATATCCTGGATAAAACAATGTCATAAAACTGGAACTAGGTAAAAAAAGATCACAATGGCAATTTTATTTTTGATGAATTATATCCTGGATAAAACAATGTCATAAAAATTTCTGTGTTTCCTAATTATCTGGGTGGTTTCCACAATGTGTCCTGCCCCAGTACCACCAATCCCAATGTTCTGCTGTTAAATTTCCCATTTTTCCTGATGTGTGAGCTAGCCTATCTAACTTCATATTTCAGCCAGTATACACTCCAGAGGCTTTCCACCCAGCTAAGCCAGTCAATCCATCTTCTGGAAGCTTTTCCTGACTCAAAGGAATCTGCAACCTTTCAAAGTCCTCAGCCATTGTAATTAATCCAAACTAGGGAAAGGGAAAGAATCTAGAGGGTTCTTTTATCTTATTGTGCCTGGGCAAGTGAATAGCTGTAGTGAATTCACTACTGATGTGCTAAGTAACCTGTTATGTTGCAGAGATGTCATCTTTTCCAAATTCACATTGAACAGCCCTGTGCCTGTCCACTTTCCACCACAGCTGAGCAACAAGATTAACACTCCTTTCCCACTGCCTCTCAGTGGGTTTAATTAGTCATTAATTGCCTGTCCCCTTGATGATAATGAATTCTCAGACAAATTATTTCATTCCAGTTGCCTGGATAGCCAGCTTCCTAATGATTAATAAAAACCCTGCAGCATAACAGTAATCACTGTAAACACCCATTAAGAAAAGAATTATGTCCCTACTGAACGTGCTGAGTGCCTGGGAAGGCATTAATCAAACACACAGCACGTTTGCAGCCTCACTCACTGGGATCAGTCGTGGCACCTGAAGGTCTCAAAGTCTCTCACCCAAGCCCTATGCTTCAATACAGAAGGTTCTGAGTCAATATAATTCCCTGCTGGGTCAAAACTCTTAGACCAGCTTCCCAAACTGAGTGGCATGATGGGCACAGAGCTCAGTCTCATCCAGGGGTAGATGAGCCCATGGATCTCACTGTGGTCACTTCTATACCTGCACCAGTGTTTGTGTGTGCATGGGAAAGCATAACCACTTAGGGTACATTCAATAGATCCTGCATATTGCAGGATCCAAGGCTCTTTTGGACATCTAGGCATTACAGCTGGGGGAGGGTGAAGAGTTCCAAGGGGGAGAAGGGAGTCTCCCATTTAAAGCTGAATGGAGACATGAGCACACAACATCCTGTGACCCAAGCCTGACTCATGGTGGTTCCTGGAGGTATCTACATCACAGCCAGCAGCCTCTCTCCTAGTGATGACACCCCTGAATTAAAAAGTGGTACATCTCCTGTAGCATACTGAGTGACCCCTGCTCTGCATGGAGCAGTGATCTTCCCAAATTTCTCACTACTGAGCTCAGCAGAAACAATGCCAGACAGAGAGCAGAAAATGCTATCGCAGCAGCCACAATTAGTCTCTTGTCCTGTCGTGCAGGGCACAATTTGGGTCAGGAACTCTGACCTCAGCACACACTCACATCCAGCCAAATGCTCCCATCCATCCAAATCATGGCAAGTGGGTTTCAGAACCAGCTGCAGGGTATGCACTGAGCATACTGTATCAGAGGGGCTTGTTACCCCTGCTCCCTATGCCAGATATGCTCCTGTGGCTTCCCTCTCCTTTTAAGAGATATACAGATGATCTGAAAGCTGTTTTGGCTCAGCATTCCCACTGTGGAAACTCCTTGTCAATGCACAGCTATTTTCCTCTGCCAGTGAACACAACAATGAATAAATAAATGAGAGAAAACCTCAGACCACTGTAAGTGAGGGCAGGCTATTCTTTTCTAACAGTGTGTATTTAGGCTTTCAGAAGAGCTTCAGAGGCTCTACCAGCCTCCTAGCTCTTCATTTAGCCAGCACGTTCCATTCACTGAAACATTTAATTAGGGAAGTAAGGACTTGATTGGTCCAGCAGAACTTTGAACATCATCCAAGAAATTCACAGTAGTAAAAAAAAAAAAGGCTCAGCAAATCATTCACTGGAAGTGTAAATAATTAGAAAGATGGAATTCTGTTTTGTCTAACATGTAGTAGTGACTCCTAAATGAGGTAGTTATTTTTTGTTCTTGAGAACATGCTGCCCACAAGAATTCTGAAACTAGAGTTGAATCAGTGATTCTGACTTCGTGATAATCTGCGTTTAGGTACCTTGGAGTTAGAGACTTGAGCACTAAGGTGATTTTGGTTTTTTAATTCCTAAGATGTATTTTGCAGTCAGAGGCCTTGGGATGCTCAGTGCAGGGTTGGATTCCAAACTGCTCCAAAGGCTGGAGAACCAGCACACATCTGTTCATATCATATTCACACCCAGATCTTCACGTGCTTAGGAAGCATAAATCTGAGTCTTTGTGTTTCGAAGAACTGTGGTCCATTGTTATGAGGAAAATGCCAAACCAGGAAACAGGATCAGCTTTCTTCAAACAGGGAAGTGTTGGGGCTGATGTTTTTTCAGTGCAGAGTTGTCCTTTTGGGTACTTTAATTCAGTAAATGCCTTAGAGGGAAGTAATAATGACTTCACACTAAAAAGATGATTTTATGTACAAGAGCCTAAGGCAAAATAAAGGCAAACATGGTACACTATCAGGCAAATGCTTGATCCCACACAGACTGGGATCCTGAGGTGGTGTCTGGGTCACAGTAAGTCTGGTTTGTGCACATCTTGCAGAGTCATTTGAAACAGACTGGCTGAAGGGAAGCAAATAAACCAGACTCGTGGGGGTGTGTGAAACTTTAGGCTGAGAAAGCAACCTGCAGCATTTTTGTTCAGGAGTGAGCACTGAGAAAAAGATGTCAAGTGCAGCCTGAGTTACTGGGGAAGAAAAACAGGAGAAAAGACACAAAGCATGAGGATTAAATGATCCTGGAGATTCAAAGACTAATTAACTTTGGAAAACTAAACTAGAGTACCAAGAGATCGTGGCCTTGGACTACAAGGCTCTGCCAGTTCCATCTGCTCAGACCAGAATGAGTTCTTAATTCCCTGCTCCAGAAAATTGCATTACCTTTGAGCAGGGCAAGTAACAGCTAACCTTTTAGATTATTATCACTACTACCACACCAACGATACCAAGTTTGTGAGCTAACACAATGTTTCCAGTCTTTGAGTTCAATAGCAGAGTGGGTGTATGGAAATGTCATCGTTTTGGCAATCAATCAGTTTATTAAAGTCTCCACTGAAAGGCCAAACAGATTCTGTTATGCTGAATGAATAGCAGCTCCAGCCAAGCCTGGAAATGAGATGGGAAACTGCTCCTGCTGCAGGCTTAAGAAAAGAATATTTTTTTTCCTTTCTGAGAGCAGCTAGGGTGTGGTTTGGTTCCTTGCCTTTCTTACCAATGTGTGGGTTTACATGAGATGATGAAACTTGAGACCTGAAGATGAGCATTTAGAAACTGTTTCCTTGAGAAAGCTGGTGAGAGGAAATGCTTGTCTGAGCTGAGGAATTCTGTCGAGGAAGCCCTTGGTCCTACCTGGCCATCAATAGCCTGTTGTTGTACCTTGAGGGCAGTTTGGTGACCCTGTGGTCACTTGTGGTTGCTTCTGAGATTTGCCAGTGGGACTTGTGTCAACAGCAAGTGCAGAGCAAAGCACAATTTTCTGCTGATGTGGCTATTCCCAATGCTATTCAAATATGGGAAAAGCAGTAATTGGTTTATGGTAACATTTGCACTATGGCTGTACTGGAAAGCCTCAGTGAGGCAATATTACCCCTGCACTCTGAGGGACTTACACATTGTGAAGCTGACAATGGTTTCTCTAGATTTTTGGAATAATATATTGGGCAACAGGTGAATATAAAGATCCAACAGGAGTCAGAGTGGGAAAGGTAACAATGCTGGGGCTGTGGGTTCCTAGATGGAACGTGATTGGAACCAAGAAACCTGCAGATTACTTCTGAATGCCATTGCAGTAGGTAGCTGTCCTGCAGACATCAGCCTCTAGCAGTAGGGATGGGGTATGCTAGGGCTACAGGCACTCAGTAAAGCAGAAATTTATCCTCTGGTCCTGTTCCCATGAAGATTTTGTATCTCTTCTAAACTAAGGAGTGCCTGAACTAGCAGTCAGGTGAAAACAGGCTGCCTGTTCCTCTCTCCTCCCTCACTCTCTGACCCAAGTTCCAATCACACATCCTCACTACTTAGAAAGCCAACTCACAGAAGCAATTACATCTTATTTGAGAAAGCTGACTCTGCTGAAGAAAACCCTCCAGTACCCCTAAAGGAGTGTATGCATTTGGTGATGTGGCAAGAACTTACTTTTCCACCACAGAAGATAATCAGTAATCAAAACTCTGCATCCAAAATCTCAGCCTAAAACTGATGAGATTTTTTTTGAACTTTCTAACTCAGGACAATGGGAACTAGGACAGGGAAAGTGAACAGTGAATGGTTACAGTGATTTTGACACTTCATATGCAGCGAGTGGCTCAACTGTCCAAACCAGTGCATTCATTCAAGGCTTTACTTTAGGCCCATCTCTGACATTTTAACTCTTCTTTTGGTGCTCTAACTTTTGTAATTAAGGTAATAATAAGCATATGAAAACCACTCATAAGATTCCTCTACTCCAGTGGGATGGGCAGGCAGGGAAACAAAATCCCAGCAAAACAGGACTCTGAAATACTCTGTTAGACTGAAACATAAAAACCAAACAAGTGTGTCCAATTAAAATTCATGGCCGACAGAAATAGAAGAACTTGGAGAGCACTCCAGTCTTTGGAGTGCTATTATTGGTATCTTTTCCCCTGATGAATTAACCAGCTGATTCAGTTTTCCTCATTGCCTAAAACCTTAATTCCAGCACTGTCAGACCAAGCTCCAGGTAATATTACTTACTTTCTGTAATAAGCATTTCTGTTTAGAAAGTGTCTGAGTTCCCAAACAGGAGAGCAGGGAGTAGTTACATTCTTGAGCCAGGAAAACTCTGTTTTCATTCTCTCATATATTTAAGCCAGCTCTGGAGCACTTCAGCAGATAATTAACAATCAAGCAGAGTTTTTCCCTAACTAACCAATGGGCTGTAATTTTCATGAAGATTCTTTTTGTTAGGGATTGCCAACAGTTTGGAGTCCATCCAGCTGGAGGGAAGCAGCATGCACTTGCATCCAGAATTGTTTCTAAACTAAAAACATTTAACAAAGATATAAACCAGAATCCCTGTCCCATGTTGAAGCTATCAGCTTGGAAAAGAGAGCCCATACAATGTTTTCTCTTCCTTCCAAACTTTCTTCTACAGGCAGAAAATAGGATTATTGTGAAAATACAAATTTCACCACACAGTTATCTATCAGAGAAAGGAGAAAAGGAAAGGGATAGGGAAACGAGGGAAAGCCTTCTCAAATTTGCCTCAATCCCTTCCGTGCTTTTACGTCTTCTAAGTCACAGTGAAGTAAAAGGGCAATTAGGCTTCAGTGATCAAAATTATTTACTCACCATACGTAACAGCTGAAGCATCTCCACATATCTGGGGAAAGAGACAAACTTTTATTAATTGCTGTCACACCAATGCCGAAGGGTGGACTGCAGAGTTTTTGTAGAGCAACAGACTCAATCCCTTCCGTGCTTTTACGTCTTCTAAGTCACAGTGAAGTAAAAGGGCAATTAGGCTTCAGTGATCAAAATTATTTACTCACCATACGTAACAGCTGAAGCATCTCCACATATCTGGGGAAAGAGACAAACTTTTATTAATTGCTGTCACACCAATGCCGAAGGGTGGACTGCAGAGTTTTTGTAGAGCAACAGATAGGTTGTAACAATGAACTCACACTTTCTCTGAAGACATCAGCTCCTGGGCAATGAGGTAAGCTCTGGACTGGCCTTCTTTCTGCCAACAGAAAAAGTCAGAGACAATTGACACCTGCAGGCACAATGAGCTGCAGTGTGAGCTCGGCACAGAAAGTGAATCCAATCCTGGGCTGCATCCACAGGAGTGTGAGCAGCAGGTCAAAAGAGGTGATTCTCCCCCTCTACCCTGCTCTGGTGAGACCCCACTTCAAGCAACCTGTTCTGGAGGGAGAGGGTCGGGGCTGGATGATCTCTAAGATCTATCCTGACCCCTAAAATTCTGTGATTCTGTGAATTAAGAGATGTCTTACTCCAAGAAGTAAAGTAGTGTTAGAAAGCACTTTGAACTGACATATTCCTTCAGTAAAAATAGTGACCAGACTTTTATTCTTTGTGTCTGGCATCCTGGACTTCTTTCCATGACAAGCTGCTTCCCCAATTCAAATATTAGTAATGTAGTACAATATAATAGCTGCTAATGCAGATGTTGGGTCTGAAAAATGTGTTCTTCTTAAAGAAGGAGAAGAAATTTCTGTTGATTTTTCCTGGTCCAAAATTTGTCAAAGAAGCAGACAGTGCTTAACTTCAAACAGGCTAGTTTCATGGTGTTGAGGCTCATACCACATGGAAAAGGAAGTTCTTTATCAAAATGGTCATATTCCAGACTGTTCTGACTGATGTGAGACCTGTGGGAGCAAATGGGGCAAAGGGCTTGACTGCATGCTGAACAGAATGTCTTCACTAAATGGCCATAAGTATCTCCAGAAACAGTTCAGTACTTCACCAAACAACATTGTTTGCCATCCCAGTGGCATCTATTTAACTGGGAGGCATCTTGGAAGACTCAGATAACTCTGCAAGAAGTGGCTCTGAGATGCAAGTGGCTAATTAGGGTATTTTGCTCCTACTTGATGACTCATCCTTATGATAAGAGATGACCAAAGTATACAAATATGTACTGGGAAAAGTTTGACATTTTTAGCAGTGGTGAAGGGGGGAACTAAAACAGTAGTAAAGAAAAGCAGCCCTCAGTGACCTAATGTGGACTCAAGGGAGATGAGTGTGGCATCAAGTCTTTGTGATGCTGTTTGCCAGACCAGGTGTGCTGGGAAGACTTGTTGAAGCAGAAAGCCAAGTGTCCCCACATGGCTGCAGGGCCCCCAGGTGCCAAGCAAAGGCATTCAGTAAGGTGGGAGGGCAGCTCTGGGAAGGAGCCACACCACAGGGCTGGGCACATGGCTGGCTGCAGGGAGTCACAATTTCTAAAAAAGTGGCAGCTTGGCAGTGCAAGAATCACTTGGGCTTTGGTTCAGAAACTTGATGGTAGAGGGACCTGCACTCCTCTATCCCCTGTTCCCAGAAGTCTGTCTCCACACACTGTCGTCAATCTTAGAGTTCATTTCCTGGTTAAACAAACAACAATTAAGCAACACAAGAAGGCAACGCCTAGAGACGCTCTCAAACTTGCCCTAGACAGGCCACGCGACACTCAGGGCCCTGAATTTTGTCTCTTGGCTAAGACACATTAATCATAAGAGCTGATGGCACTTTGGTGACAGTGCCAGTCACTCCCCTCTGAGCCCAGTGCCAGCTCTCAGTTGTGCTGACCCAGCCCTTTGTACAACCTTGATCAGAACCAGACTGGTTTCCTGATCCAGCTTAAACTGCAGGGCTGAGGCTGAGCCTGCCTCCATGGGGCTGGAATGGGATTGTTTGGCCTAAGAGCAGCACAAATAGATCACAGAACAGTTCACTATGCTGGAAGCATTAGCACTGTGCAAGTCACTTTGCTGGAGTTCTCAGGGTGTAACCCTCAGCATTTCCAAAGCAGGGCAACTAGAGAAGGCAAGGAAGAAGCAGCTCCATCCTTGAGTGTGCCCCTGCCCTGCCAAGCTGGCATGGATGAGCTGATCTCTCCATGTGTGTTACTCTGTGTGTCTTATTTCACAGACTGCTCAGGGTAGATGTATTGTAGCTCGATGATGCCCTGACAAGAGCACTACTGTCACAGCCAGAGGCTTACAGCAGTTTTATAAGCTTCAGTCTCTGAGCTGAGTGACTTCATAATGCCCCTTTTGTAATTATTCTGCACTGTTGTGGCAGTTCACAGTGGTGCCAATAGTAAACTGAGGCGTCAGAAGAACAAGTGAGTTTTTCAGACTGGCTCCGAGAGACGGAAAAGCAGTGCACATCTGTCTCCCAGGCCACGTCCTTGAAGAGCTAGACTGCAGGTCTCCTGGGGATCTGTGTAATTCTATAAATCAAGAGCTGTCCCTTGACAGGCCTCTGAATTTGGTGCTTCCTCAAGGCACACAAATCTGCCCTTCCCAACTCCAGCACGTTTCATGCTGTGTGTGCGTGCACGGGTGTGTATTCTAACATGTGAAGGTTAAAGGTTTGCAAAACAGAATGATTAATGGAGTCTGGAAGCCAAGCCCAGCGAGTAGAAATGGGGAAGGAGCAGCAAAAGCAGTTTTGTGTCCTGTTGCTGTGAGACCTCTGAGGCTCAGCTGAGCGTTCTGTGTGCTGTGCAGGTTCCTTCCATCTGCCCCCCTTTCATTGTGACACTGGGAGAAGGGTGGTGCACCTTATCTCCACTGCTGTCTTTTCACAAGAACAGCATTAGGGATCATTTTTTGTGATGTTCTCCTTTGTTCCCCCAGCACACCACCTAGCCAGAATGCTTTGGGTTTTCACTGGCATAAAATCCAGCCATATCTGATCTGAATTCCTGCCCTTTTATACCATTTTGCTCTGCTTATATGCTGCTCACCTTGCTACAGACTTGCACATTTTGCCACCAGGGTAAGATCACATCCCTCATGTGCTGGTTTTATACAGTTCCTTGTAACATATTCCTGGTTTTAGACTAAACTCAACAGTATTTGTATACAGATTGGTTTACTTTTAGATTTCCCACACAGTTAACTGGCAGACAGATCTGTGTTCTGGATGAAAGAAATGTCTTTATGTTCCCATTATGGCTTTATTACTTCTCCTAGGATTTGTATTAATTTATTTCCTGAGTGCTTTATATTCTTACAGGTATTCATAGAGATTAATCCCATTCTTTTCTTACTATTCTTCTGAGATTCCCTTCAGTTCTTCTGATCAAGGCCTTATTTTACTTGGTAAAGAGTTTTCCATTGCTAACTGGAACCCCTAATTCCAATATTATTTTCTGCAGGCAGCTCAGATGCTATCACACAACCTTGAGAGCCCAGGGCAGAAAAGCCATGTGTCACCTTCTGATAAACTCAGAGGGATTTAATTAAATGAACATATATAAAAGACACATGAATAAGAGATAGTCCAGGACCTTCTTCTAAATTGGCTTAACAGGAGAAAAAAAGGAGTGAATCTCCATCAGTAATGTGAGTGAAGGGCATTGCTTTTTGTAATATGTTCCAGTAGCATCACAAAGGTTAAGGAAACTTAGAGCATTCCCTGCCTCTCAGTTCTCTAGGTTGTTGCCATATGCCAGCAGACTGAAGAGAAGGAAATAAAGAGCTTATTTAACCAGAAATAATGAATTTTCACTGTTAGTCTTACACAGAAGAATCAGAGCCATGTGACCTCTGATGACAATTGCTTAGCTTCTCAGTGAAATAAAGGCAAAAATTCAAACCCTACCTCCTGTTTCACATTTTTATACCTGCCCCATTTCAAACAGGTTTTTAGCAATAACTCCTGTAACAGAAGTGAAAACCCCTCAGTTTGCTGTCTTGTTGTCACTTTGCCACTAGCCTCACAACGAAGAGATGCTGAGGAACCTGACAATCTGAGATAAGACACTAGGATATGCTCTAGAAATGCTAGTGGTTTGTCAGCTAAACAGGTTCTTCAAGTTGCTCTTCCCCCTCTGGGTTTCACGCATTCCTCATTTTCAGGTCTCTTACCTTGGTGAGGCTGGGATCCCCAGGACTGCTCTCCTCATCTTCTGAACTCTTCTGTTCCTCATCTGATGTGACGACTTCCATGGGTATCATGGAGACAGGGCACACCTTGTAGGGCTCAGTGTAGGCACTGCAGACAGAAAGAACAGACTAGCTCAGTGCTGTTATTCCCAGGCACTCCCTGTTGCTCAGACATATAGAGTCCCTGCAGAACTGCAAGGCTTGGAAAGAAACATTTCTCAAGGGGCTTTTTTTGCTGTTTTGTTTTGGTTTTTTGGGTTTTTTTTCTGCTAGGTTCAACAGCAACCATTCCTGCCTGATTTTACTGACTCAGAGCAGTATTTTTGACCAGAGTGTAATTCTGGGAGTTCTATGCAGCTTCTACACCACAGTGGCTCCAAGACTTTCACATTTCCAGGGATGAGTTCTAGCATTCAGCCAACAGGGTGAGTCTGTTGTCTAGAGAATCAAAATCTGACATCTGTGTTTCCCAGTTGTTGCCCAGCCAGGTTGGGTTGTAATGTGGGCCTGGATTACTCAGTGTATATGATTTCTGTACTTATCATTTCCTCTGGAATATTAACTTCCTTTCACAGCTCTGCCTCATCTCCTTATTTTAATTCAATCTCCCACTTGGGGATCCCAGAAGTGAACAAACCCCAAGCTTCAAAGCCAGTACTAGAGTGACAGGAGGCTGGGCAAAGATGGGTTAATGTAAGCAGGAGGGCAGTGCAGAAGGAAACTCCCAAGGAACTGCCCTACATATCTGTATTCACTTCTGCACTGCACCCAGGGCTGTGTCTCCCCTGCAGCTGTAGCTGTTGGTGTTTGTTAGCCTCCATCCTCCTCCTCATGCAGAGTCCAGGAGTTCTCATGGGCTGCCCAGTGCATTTGTCATGGCTGGGCAGAGGGCCAAGCAGCAGCACTGTTCCTCACCATTGTCTCCTCTTGTTTATTATTAGTATCTGCAGTTTTTCAGTGTGGGTGGCATTGCTGCACTTCCGAAAACCTGCCTAGCTACAACAGCAAAAGGGCCTTGGCACAAGTGAAAGCAAGAGCAAGGTAGATACAGGAACAGCTCAGGAGGCTTATTAATAGTTTAGGCAGTCTCAGTCCTTACTCAGACAGTCCTGCAATTTGTAATTGTTTGCTCCAGCAGACGTGAAATTAAGTCCCTCCCTCCCTTTCCCTCTCTTTTTCTCTGATAAACGGCTGCATTATGTTAATGTGAGAACACATTATAATTTGGGAAGAATGCCTCAGTATATTAGTCTTGTAATCATTAGGATTGGCATTATTAAAGGCTTATACAGTAGCAGAACTTGCAATATTGCTGAACTGTTGCATGGGCTTCATGTACAGTAGACCTGCAGTTCAGGGGCACTGGCTTGTGGTGAAAGACAATCCTCAAAATGTTATGGATCTGACATGGGATAGGCACAGGGATGTTTGTGCCACCATCACCATTCTGCTCTTCTCTGAGCACTCCAGCAGCACTCAGGTTTTAATTTCTGAGACTGTTCTATACTGGCACAGAGCTCCTGGGCAGTACACATTGCATGTGTTTTTACTCCAATGAATTCACATCTCTTCATCCATCCTGTATGTCTCTGCTCCTGTGGTCTCCTAGCACTCACAGCTTCAGAAGACTTGAACTGTGCCCAGGGAACTGCTAAATGATACTTTTCTTTAGCTCATTAAAAGCACTGCTAAAATAAGCTTACTGCAAGCAATAAACTTCAGTGCAATGGAAGATGCAAATAAAAGTGTGGGTGTGAAGAATAAGCAGAGAAATAGTCCCAGAGTTTACAGTATCTCAACAGACATGGTAATCCCCAACTAATTCTCTTCCTTGTAGCAATGATTTGGCTGGATGAGAACAGATTGCAGGCACATTATCTGCTGCTCCTCCAGCAATTGCCTGTCATCATTCCAAGACTTAGGCAGCACAACAAAGGAAGCAATGGGCCTTCCGGGACAGCCTGACATTACACTGACTGAAGGAGGATGCAGTGTAACAAAAGTCTTTCAGTCAGCACCACTTACATTATCATTAGCAGAGCTGCTGATAGGTGTGGAGCAGGGAGAAGCTGTGTAAGTGCACCCTACTAGTTATCTGTGTACCTCTGAACATGGATTGATACATC
>NW_008659943.1:41303-51734 GCF_000695815.1 Acanthisitta chloris
TTATCCTGCCCCTATAGGAGGTTTACATTTGACCTCAAATGTCCTCAATAACTGAGGGAAGGGTGAAGTCATCAAGGAGAGGGAAGCTGAGCTGATCACTGGACTAGCACTCTCTCCTTTCAGTCCAGACACAAGCCTTTACTCCCTGTGATCCCTGCAGAGCACAGGCTGGGACAAGTTTGAGCACAGATGGTATGTGCAGAGGAGTAAGACAGCACTGTGGGGATACACAACAGGTGAGAGAGCTCACAGAACATGGTGCGCAGACTGACAAATATTGTATTTTCTCTAGCTTGACTGTGCAGCTCTAAAAGAGATACATACACTTCTTTGAATTTCACACCTATCCTTCAAATGACCTTGCGAATTCTATCCCACTCCTCAGCAGCAATCACATCAATTGTGTAAGGTTTTTTAGAAGTTATTCAGTCAGCATTAGTGAGATGTGAGAGTTTAACCAGGTGATTTAACAGTGGCAAAAATACCCAGCCAAAGTTGTTATAATAAAGGTCTATGAAGACCATGTATTTTTGTTTGCATAACAACACTGTGACCAAGAGATAACTGCTCTTGGCTGTATGTTCATCTCTTGGCCACAGACACAAGTGAAGTTTTGTTTCTTCCTTTAGAATCACCAACTTCTCCAAAGCAACAACAAAAACAAACCAAAACAAAAACCCCAACCACAACAACCAAATCTGAGTTGGTGAAAATCTAACTTTAAGGCCTGTGACTTCTACTGGGTGATGTGTAGCAGTAAAGATCAGATTGCCATTTGCTTTCAGTGAGTCCAGGGATCCTAAAGAAAGGCTCATAAATCTCATTTTCCTTCTGGCCTCCTGAGTCCCTCAGGGGCTGGTGCTTGGGCCAACACTGTTCAACATGTTTTTTGGCCCGTGGACAGTGGGTCAAGCTCTCCCTCAGCAAGTTCACTGATGAAACCAAGCTGTGTGGTGCAGGGACACGCTGAAGGGTCTTGTCTGCCATAGTGATGTTAGCTCAGAACTTGTTATAATGTACTGGATGCAAGACTAGAATCTTACCCACACACAGCTGGGTTATGCAAGGCCTACATATATAAAATCCCTTCCTCCCAGTGCGAAGGGAAAAGTAATCAACACCCCCAAAACCCACAACCCTCCATTGTTGCGTATATAAAATCCCTTCCTCCCAGTGGGAAGGGAAAAGTAATCAACACACCCAAAACCCACAACCCTCCATTGTTGGACCAAGAGGACTGAGTCCAACATTTTTCTACATGCAGTATCCCTAGCTGTGGCTTTATTTCAAGCCCTATGCCCAGCAGTTATTAATTCAAGCTCTGTCTTTCTCAGACAGTGACATTCTCATTGCAAAAAATTGAAATCATATGACCTCAGTGCAGTGATGGTAATTGGGAAAGGCAGTGGGGTGCTGAATGACCCTGTTTTATTAAAACTGATTACTTATTTTCTTGTATCCAGTGGTAAATTATAGTTTTAATTCATTCTACAAAAGGAAGGCTCATTACTAAAGGAAATGAAAGTCCAAATGTGTTTAAAGCAAATCAAAGGAAATGCCTATTAGTGCAGCATGTGTTTAGCCAGTCAGTTCCCTGTTATGGCAGCTCATCAAGGCAAATATTGTATCTGAATTCTGAAAAGGGCAGGAAAGACACGATGTCTGCTAATAACATACACAGCCTGTCAAGGCAAGGTAACACAAGGATAATGACACTTCACACTCTGAGGCATCAGCTGTTTGCCTGCCAAGGCCAGAGAGCAGCTCTTCCTCATGCCACAAAGATTCCAGTTTAAATTTGCTCTTTCTTGCATTGGTGTGGTACAGAATATAGGAGAGAGGAAAAGGAGTTTTGGTCAGGTGTGTAATGTGTTTCATAGAATCAACCAGGATGGAAGAGACCTCAAAGATCATCAAGTCTATTCCAGACAGCGTTTGGGACAAAACTCTCCCACCTTCAACCACTGCTCCTGGAGGTGCTCCAGGAGCAATGGTGCAGGTCTAGTTTGGGAAGGGAATGCAGACAGTGAGGAGCACGAAGGTGCTTGGGCTCCACCTCAGGCAATGTCCTCTGGCCCAGCCTGGGGCACTACCAGTAGAGAAGGGATAAGAAAAATCCTGAGGGTGAGGTTTCACAGCCATCTCCCAGCTGTGCTCGATGGATGGGCTGCTCTTGCTTTGAGCCACCTGCACCAAGGGCACAGCCAACTCCAGGTGTGCTCTGCTGTCTGCGAGCACCGTCACCCTCCCCAGGCCCCTGGCGTCAAACCACTGGAGAAACAAAGCCCCAGGAGAACTGGGCACGGCTGAAAACAAAGCACAGCGTCCTTGGGCCTGGGACGAGCGCCGTGCCCTGTCCCTGCTCTGGCAGGAGAGGCGTCGAGCGGCGCTGGCCTCAATGTGCTCAGCCTGCCCCTCCGGCCCTTGTCCTGCATTTCCTGTAAACAGGGAACGCTTCCTCCCCAGGGATGACCTGGCAATGAACCAGTGTGGGCTGACGCGGCCGCGCCGCACCCACCGCCCCACTGTGCCAGGAGGTACAATGGGCAGCTGATAATGCACAACATGTTGTTCAAGGCAGCTCTACCCTTGAGAAACTCCTCGGAACGCTTCGTTTGCAACGCGGGTCAGCCACCACAGAGCTTTTACTTTCATTAGAATCGGCAGCTTCGTGGCTAGTGGAAGGAACAAGCCTTTAGAAGCATTTTAAATAGAGCCTCCCTAGTGCTTCAAGAGCTTCAGAGTTTTCCTCTGTACCCTATCCCAGACCAAGTGACCCCATGCTTAAACCTGCCACACAGGCTGAACCAGCACTGATTCTTGCTGTCATTCTTCCAGTGGCACCCTCAGTACCTTGGCTGCTGTGGCAGAGCCTGGCAAACATGCTGGCATGGAAAATGCAGCCCAGGCAGCAACAGGAGTGGAATCAGAACTGCCACTCCAGGGAGATTGTGCAAGGATGTGGCCAGAAGCCACGGCCCAGTTATGACAGCTCCAGCAGGAACACGAAAGACAAGAGCTGGCCCTCATCAGGGCCATCATAAAGTGTTCCATGTGCAGGCAGATTGAGGATTTGCTCCACATCTCTCAGTTCACTTTACAGGGGGTAGAACTTTTTCTCTGTGTGTTACAGTAAGAGATCTGGCAGCACACCTGTAGTGTGGAGAGTCAGACTGTGCCCCCATTGCCATTTGACCAATAAAACTAGTGTGCATGGCCTGGCTCCTCAACCTGAAGCTATCTCTGCACCGTAACAGCAAACAGGGTTTGCCCATATAGCTGTCTGAATGGGGTCAGCCACAGAACAGTACTGAGGAAGAGGACAAAGTGACCTCCTTGGGCAGGGTCAAGGAGGAAGATGGGACTAGGCAATAGTGGAATAGCTCAGCTGATTTTAACACCATAGTCTGGGCTTTAATGTGGACTGCACAAGGCCATGGGGGTATACACCAATGTGTCCTGGTGTGTGCACAGTCCTGCTTGTCTCTGCAGTGTATTCTGCAACCACTTTGTGCTGTTTACTTTTCAGACACTGTGGGCAGGAAGGAGATGTGTGATGAATGGTAGGATCCATATGAGCCATGGAAAGTGCAACAAAGCTGTCAAGTGTCTCTATAGATTAGAAAGTATCCAGGTATGCCCTGCTACCATCTTATGCTGTGGTTTTCTGCAGCTGCCTCCTGCATCAAAGCGTGGCTGTTAGTTGTCTCTCTGCTCTGGGAATGGATGTACATGGGTAGAGCAAGAGATGTGGTAACCTGAGTGATCCACACACTTCCAGCAGGTTGGCTCCATGACTGATGTGAGGAAATGGCTGAGAAATGTGAAAAGTCCTCAGATAGCTTTTTTGGTTGTCTTGAGACCAAAACCTGTAGGTGTTTCTTTCTGCCTGTGGCTGGTGTTTTAGGCAGTGGGTTGTGAGAAACTCAGAATCTAATTACCAGTGCTAACTGATTCAGAGTCATCTGGGAGAAGCAGGGACTGGGTTTTCTGTATCTTAGGCTACAGCATATAGGAGTTTCCTCTAAAAACAGATGTATAATTCACACAGAATGCTTTTGTCAATTTCTCCCTCTTGGAAAGTGTTTCTGCTCTCTGTTTTCAGGTGCTAGCCTGAATCATCAAGGCAGTCAAATCACAGACTGCTGTTTGTATCCTCAGAGGGACAAATCAGCAGAGCATACAAATGCACCCCAAATGAGCATCTGGCACAGTATCATTTTCTCATCCACTAAAATGGTCTCTTTTCCAACTATGACACATTTACTAATGTTTTTGTCTGACTATAAGTGTTAGATCCACTTAGAAAACAATGATACATTTCACAAAAAGAAACTGATGACAGAGCACATATCACAACTGGAAATCAGGAGTATGTTCCTGTTTAATATTTCTTTGTTTCTTTTTGGCAGTGGAGTCTAGTCCCTAAAACTTAAAACCAGAGTCTTTATGTTCTATTTTCATTTTGTTGCCAGTTTGTTATTCCATACTTCCATGGAAAACACAGAAATAGTGAGTTCAACACAGTAAGTTCATCATGCCCAGGGAGGCTGTGGCTGCTCCAACCCTGGCAGTGTTCACAGCCAGGTTGGATAAAGCCTTGAGCAACCTGCTCTGGTGGGAGGTGTCCCTGCCCAGGGCAGGGGTTGGGGCTGGATCATCTCTAAGGTCCTTTCCAACCCCTTAAGGTACTATGAAACAATAGAATGTAATGAACACCATGCAGCCAGTAGTAGTATTCCCTATTGAAAAACCTAAACAACCCAAACCAAAAAAAAAGACAAGGAATTTTTGACTGGAGTGAGGCTAATCCAACTCCTCTCTTACAGATGTCAGCATTACTCCAGCTCTTTGTATTGCCAGACCACAGAGGAATTTGTGCAGATTATACAGATTTTCTTGTTATCAACCAGAATGGCCTTCACTCTTTCAGTCCATTTTCAGAGATGGTCAGCCCTGCCCTGAATCTCTCGCAGTGTCTTTCTGAAGCAGTGGTAGTTTGTGCTAAATGTGTCTTAGTCTTGTGCTAAGATTCCCCAGAAAAATTTTGCTGCTAGGAAAGAGTTGGGAAGTTTAGATAGCAGATGAAAACACAAGATGAAAACTGAGCAATCTGTTGCTCTCAGGCTACTAGTGTATGTTTGTCCTGTCATTTGGTCATGGGGCAAGAATAGACTGAGAAATGCAATCATTTTTACTTGCAGCATCATGGGAGAGCTTCTTAGTGCTGGTGCTGCAAGATGCAGTGAGGTTGGAGAGAGACTGTACCCAGACTGCTTCTGTCCCCTGCACAAAGACCAGTCCAGATCAAAGCAGTGCCCAGTCTCTCAGCTCCTGTGAGCTGGGTATGCATAAATACCTCCCTATAATAAGGGAAGGAGGTTTGGCAGCTTTTCCTGTCAGTAATGGGAGAGATCTCAGAACATATGAAAGGGACTGACACTACTGAGAAACCTCTTATCTTCATGGCTGTCCTTCTAGCACGAATTCCCTTTGGGCTAAAACACATCTTGAGTTTGAGACTTACCAGGAAAACAAATGGAATTCCTGGAATTCTAAACTAACTAAAACCTTCTACCTGGCTTTTCTTTCCTGACATTTGGGGGAAACATTGAGTGAACTTAGTTTTCTTGCATTTCAGAGATTCACCCAGTTGTTAAAGCAGAGTATTTCTAGGAGAGAAAAAGAACTTAACTGCTGATCTATAGGGCTGAAGGAAAGTGCTCAGTGGGTCCTTCTCCTAGGAGGTCAGGTTCAGTTCCCAGATTAAAATTAGAGCTGGCTGTGTTTTCACTTGACTGAGGCTTTTTTGGTTGAAAACTCAGGTTTGGCATGGTTAAAAATTGTGTACATTTGTGACATTTGGTTGGGATGAGTCTATTAAATAATTCTACTTTCCTCCCCCAATAATTCTGGAAAATCAAAACTATCTTAATTCTGCCACTCAGAAGTCTGGCTTAGTTCAGAATTTACTTCAGTATCTATCTTTTGGCTTTTTGTACTTGCAAATTAAATAATCAGAAAAAAATGTCAGGAGCTACAGAATTTCTGTATTTTGTGGTTGTTTTTTTTTTCTTGGACTTTTCAGTTAGGCACACATATTTTATATCTCCTGTAGCCACAGAAGCAATGTTTTTCCTTGAAACTGCAATCAAATAGCAAGATAAATTACTTGTCCAGACAACATAAAATGTTTTTTATACTTTTGTCATCCTCATTTATGTCACTCTCTCTGTGGCTCTTAACCCTGAGTGTATTCACTGTGATGTGCCAATGCCATCCTGGCCTGGATCAGGAACAGTGTGGTCAGCAGGACCAGGGAGGGGATTCTGCCCCTGCACTCAGTGCTGGTGAGGCCACAGCTTGAAAACTTAGGTTAGATATTAGGAATATATTTTTTCCAGAGAGAGTGCTCAGGCATTGGAATGTGCTGCCCAGGGAGGTGGTGGATTCACCATCCCTGGAGGTTTTCAAGCTGAGACTGGATGTGGCACTTAGTCTAGTGACCCATGGTAGGGTTGGACTGGATGATCTTGGAGGTCTTTTCCAACTCAGTTGATTCTATGATTCTCTCATTCTATTTCATTACCACTGTGTGGATTTTTTAAGCCTGAAAATGTGAAAGTAGAAATTTTAAAGGAAAGATTTTGGGGTGTCCTGTTTTTACATCACATATTGCCCATATCTATTTAAGGACCAGAAGATTTGACTTCAAAGATGTATTGTACTGTGTGCAGTTCATTCCTTCTGAAGCGTGTGCTAAGGAAGAGACCTTTCTGAGCTCTTCTAGCTAACCCTCAGAACTCAGAATGCAGGCTGATATCTGAAATGTAAAAACTTTACACCAAAAACACCTAACCAGCTATTGCTGACTAGGCCCACCTGCCCAGGGTGATGTCGTGGGTTAATATGAGAGTTTGCTAAATATTCAAGACGTAAGGACAAACTGCCAACAGACTGAGGAGGTATTTAATTCAAGACAGCTGAGAGTGGCTGGATAGAGACTGCAGAACAGATTCAAGCAACTATCACTTGTCTCAGTTCATCAGTACCTAGCTGTGTTTCCTTGGAGAAGAAGAAGTCTGAGGACATCCCTGTGATCCTGATAAAGCTGGTGTAGCACGAGGCAGACAGAGCTTCAGAAGGTGTTTACTGATGACAGGTCTAAATCTGCTTGCTCTAGGCCTTTGATGGATAGCATCTAATTAATCCAGCTGACTACTCAAGTGAAAGGGTCCTTTATAAGCTCTTTCAGAGGGTTCTTGGCAAAACAGACAGTGGCTCTTAAATATGTTCTTCCATCTATTAACTCTGATTGGTTGATTACGATAAAATTAATTGTGATATGCCACTGAACACAGAATCTTTAAGGCAGTTTTTCCATTAACACTGCTTTGGGTCCTTGTGAAAAGAGAATTCTTGTAAGGTAATTAAAAATGTGCTGCAGATTATAAATAACTTTGCTAGGTGGCACAACAAGCCATAAACTACTAGATTAGACTTGCATTTAAAATGCATTCTGTTGCTTTTGTTACGAATTTGATCTAGAGATATACCCCATGTCGTCGAGCAGTGGATTCTGGAAGGGCTGCAGAATTCTAATGTGCAATCTCTCCTTCAATAAATCTTCTCAGTAAGGCTCAGAGTGGGGGAGGGAGAGGAGAAAGGCGTGCACAGAACACTCATTGACAGTGAAAGGCCTGACCATTTCAAACAGGCTGCATCTTGCCAATGTGTAGTCTCATCTCCCTGTCTGCAGCACATGCTTTTTTTTTTTTTTTTTTGTGTGTGGTGCTAGGAATGCTTAAATCACACCAATATCACCTCTATACCCCATAAACATAATCCAGGGCAAATCTGCAGCACCCAGCAGACTCTCTCCTCTTGTGTAACCTCACCAAAATGGATTTCTGGTTCATGTAACGAACACAGAGAAGACAAAGAAGTCTACCCAGGCATATAAGCCCTTGGGGCATGAAGATGGGCATGTGTGCACATTCCTCCTTCTCTGCTCTGTGATTTGCTCCAAAAAGTAGCCATCCAGAGTCCAGCAGCTAATAAAGCCATCCAGCTGCTAGTGAAGCCAATGAAGCTGATGTCTTGGGACTGTTTGTGGGAGGTGTGTGGGACTGTGACTCCTCACAAGCAAAGCCAGGGTAGATCAGCATGTTGTGTCTAAGCAGTGGCAGCCCCTGAGGCTGTGCTGGGATGGATCTGCTGTGTGTGCAGGATGGTGAGGTGCAGTGGGAAGCTGTGGAAAACTTTCTTTCAGGTTTATGCTGCAAAATGCAGCCACTAGTGAAAGCTGACGAGATTTTATATTCTATCTTGTTCACCAGATCACAAGTGAGAATGTCTTTTTCCCTTGTCTCTAGGCTCAGTCCCTGATCCTCCTTCCCTCTCTTACAGCATTTTGATGGGATGTTCTCCCATCTACAAGATCTAGAGTGCAGCACTTGTTTTACATTGTCATAAAGTGTAACTATGTGGAGATTTATATACGTCTAAGTGGGTTTTAAAAATTTATGATTCTTTAAACAAACCTCTCACAGTGCTTATGATCCCCATGTCTCTCCTTGGCTTTAACGACTGTCAGCAAAATTCCATACAATAGACTCGTACAGCTCTTTAAGGGAGAACAGAGTTGGCCTAGGAATGACAATTATAGCTACATTTTCTTGAATGACAGATTGAATATGTGAGCCACAACCTTCCAAAATGCTGATCTCCAGAACTTTGTGGCAAGGAGGGAGGAACACAAAGGCTGTGATCTGTGGAAGGTATTTGAAGTCAGACACTCTTACAGGCCTCACTGGTATTATGCCCAGGGATTAACTCTGTGCTGGGGGTATTATTTGACCTACTTTAGAAGTCAGATTGTTTCAAATGTCTTCACTAACTAAAAGAAAACAGAGAAGAGTGGGGAGAAGATACTGATGAAGAAAATCTCATTTATTTAGCCAATTTAAAAAAGTGAAGAGGTGGCACCTTCGGCCTCCTCCCACTGTAGCAGGTGGTTGTGTGCAGGTTTAACTCAGCCCACTCTGCTGGAATTCACAGAACAGACCTCAAGTTTTCCTTCTGCCTTTGGATACATCACTGTCAAGTTGTGCCCCTTTGCTCTGAGCACTAAATAACAGCCTTGGAGGGTAATTGGCACCTTTCCTGAGCCTCAGTCTGCAAGTACTTGTCTGATTTTTAAATATATGAGACATGCAGACAAAGAGTGGAGCTGGAATCTGCATCAGCCTTTGATACAGAGCTGATGGGTTCTTTCAGTGGCTGACACACTACCTGACATGCTGCCACTCTGACAAACCCAGCAGTATCACAGCATCAGGTTTTCTAAGAATCCTCTTTTTATTTGGAAACTTATTGGTCTTTTATGTAAATTAAAGCACTGAGGATTTCCTAGAGGTTATATCAATGATACTGATTCACAATTATCACAGAAGATATATAATATTCATGTATATTTATTTTACTCTGAGAAATATGGCAACACTGATTGTCCTTTCTTGGTCGTTGCTATTTTCATGTATGAACTATTTATACTGAAGCTTCCATCACATAACTATTTCTGGACTTTCACCTTATCCTGCATATACTGTGCTTAGATATCAGACTGTGCCTCTCAGAGTTGGTGATTTAATCTTACAATACATACATGTTTCTCATGTGAAGGGGCAGAGTGAGCCAGGGAGGAAATCTTGGTTTCACTGCTTACAAACATGTGCTGTGTTGGAGGAAAGTCACTCTAATGCTTTAAATTTCACCTTAACACAGATGAAGGTGGAAGTAATGTGCTATTCAGACTGTTCATAGGCAGAGAAGTCATGTTCTAAGATGTTTGTTATGCTCAGCTTTTGTTAGGCTGTTTTTTTGTGGGAGTAATTTACAGGGCTGAGACTGCAATTCTAGAGACCTGTTAGGTATTCCATAAGCCTTGGTGTAACTGTACAGAGCACTGGAATCCTCACCCTGGCCCCAAATAATTCACTGGACAGTCAAAGTCTGAGCAAGTCCTGCTGCTGGTTAAGTACACTGATCAGACTGAGGGTCTTCTACCATGTCTCAATGACCATTTTATGTAGGAAGCTACAGGAATGTACAGGTAACAGCAACATGGGCTTTTAGCTTATTTCTTATGAATATTCAACATTACAGTGGGATTAGTTGTGGAACTGCAGGAATACTCTTTTAATTCCTCTCTTCTCCCTATCTTCTTTCCTCTCTGGATATTGAGCATCTTGGCAGAAAGGACTGAGACTTAGCAAACCTGCTAAATCCAAATAACGGACTCTAAGCAGAAAGCCAAAAGGGGAATGAAATTCTGAAAACACCCATCTGATGCCAACTTCCTGACCTCACCTAAACATTGATAACAGGCTCTCTCCATCTCTCCTAGACTATGAAATGAGTGTTTGAGGC
>NW_008659943.1:51753-55207 GCF_000695815.1 Acanthisitta chloris
ACTGTGATGTATGCTGCCACACATAGACCTGATGCTCTGAAGGCCAAGCAGGGTTAGTGAAGCTATTCTTTAAGACACATGTCAAAACACTTTCATTCTAACTGACTTTCATCTGATGAAAGTTTAGCCAGTAACTGTGGTGAAATTGCTTTGAGCTGCTGAGGGTCAAGGCAATGATGTAGGTGACACTGTACTGTCCCAGAGGTGGAGCAGCTGCCACACATAGACCTGATGCTCTGAAGGCCAAGCAGGGTTAGTGAAGCTATTCTTTAAGACACATGTCAAAACACTTTCATTCTAACTGACTTTCATCTGATGAAAGTTTAGCCAGTAACTGTGGTGAAATTGCTTTGAGCTGCTGAGGGTCAAGGCAATGATGTAGGTGACACTGTACTGTCCCAGAGGTGGAGCACAGCTGTCTCTTCTTTCAGCCTCAACAATTGGTTTGTGTTGCTTGGCAATTTGTACTGCAAATCTTCGGAGAAAAGGAGCTCGAAATTGACTCCAAAAACCAATGAAAACTGAGTCTGATTCAGGCTGTGTGGAGAGGGGAAAGATTAGGGGAATTTTGTCCAATTCCACTCAGGTCCCATTATTATTTGTACACTGTACAGAAGGCTAATGATGATCTATATTATCATACACCCAAATAAGAGTTTCATTATTAATACCAGATAACTAAACTTTGGGGATACACAATAACTCAGAGTTTCGTTATTAATACCAGAGAACTAAACTTTGGGGATACACAATAACTGTTCAGGGGCAGTATTCCCAGTTCTGTTCTGGCAATGCTAACTCTAAGTTAAGATATATTTCTAGAACACTTTTGTATTGGACATTTTCCATAAACCTGATTGCTCCTAATTAGAAATTATTGGTTTAAATCTACTCCACATAGTCTTGCCTTTTAAGCAAGAAAATTAAACAGTGAATCTTCTCATCTGACAGTCTCTGTGAGCCTCCCTCCCTCCCTGCTTTTCCCCAGTCACACACAGTAGTGAAGGCTCCAGGATTACTGTCATCTTTTATAACACTCTCACATTCTGTTCTCTGAAGGGTAATAAAGGAGTTGTACTTGGCCATTCATCAGAAGGTATCAATTGCATAAGGTATCAGCAGATGCTAAATATAAGTGCTCTGCAGGTGAAGACACCAAAGAGAAGTTCAGGGGCTCAAGTCCCACATATTGCAAGGGTTTATTCCAACACACTTGTACTCTCAAACAGTGGAAAAAAGCCTCCGGATATGAGCAGGCTGGAGTTCAAAGCAACTTCCATCCCTGTGTGGTTGTGGTAGAGCTATGCTTGACAGGTATTAGAAATCATAAATCCACTGGGAGGTATTTTAGGCAGAACTGCTTTAGCAGGAAGTAAAACATCCGTGTCCATACATCATGTATGCGTGTGTAAGTAGGTGCACGTGCTTGTACAATTTGCTTTGCTTTACAATCAAGACCATACACTGTTTCTTCAAGTATATTATGCCATTGGATGCATATTACCCATTAAAATTTCATCCCAGCTTTTCAGGCATGTCTTTGTCCAAAACATGCTGACAAATACAGCAAGTAATAGCTATCTCATCAGCAATTGTGTCTGCCTGGTGCTCTTCCCCTCCACCCTGGCTATCTTGATAAAGGGGTTGTACCAGGAGCCTTCCCTTCATTTCACCCCCAATGGCAAAAACTGCATGCAGAACAAGCAGCAGACTGAAGAATTATGTTCACGCCTTGACCTTGAGACTTCCTGAACCAGTTTGGATTGGCTCTCCCTTTGAAACTACAGGCTTCCACAGGAAGTTCATAAATGGGCCCGAGTCACAGCAGTTGACGTAGTTCTAATATTTTTAACTCGGTTCTTCAAGAGCTCCCTGACGCGGGCGGCGTTTCAGGGCCGCAGAGCTGCCCAGCTCTCCCAGGAGCACACATCAGCGCTCTGGGTGCAGGGTGAGCCGCCGGGCGAGGAACGCGGCGCGGGGACGGGTGGTGCCTGTGGTGAACCTCTGCTGCTCTCACCAAAGAGCTAAACCACAGCCTGTGTCCCACACCCCACAGCTCCAGGGGGGTTTGGATCCACAGCCTAAGCTTTGGTGCCATCTCCTTTCCCATGTCCTGCTCACCACCTCACTCCTACCAATTCTCAGCTCCCTCAGAAAGACAACACACTCTACATCACTCATCTTAGAATTGGTTTGCAAGGCTCATTCAGAGGTGTTCAAGAGAAGTTCTTTTACTCCCCGAGTCTGAAATACCCTAAGAGCGGTGTGTGAAATGCCCATGGTTTGTTCCATTCACAGTGGCAGGGGAGAGGACCAGAAAAAATACAGATTGCAAAGAAACACAAATATTAAATCCTTAGGAGGAGAGTGATGGATGGAAATGGACATGAAAACCTTGCTTTTAAGATTTTTATCTTTTTCACACAGCTCTCACAAAACTGCATTAAAGACATTCCTGTTCATGCATTTGCCTTGCACCTTGCTTTGTCATTACCTGTTGAACACGAACTTAATGGAAAACATTCATATCTACATCTCTGCATTCCACTGATTGTAAGCTACAGTCTGACAACAAATCCAAATTCAAAAGGTGTTGAGTGCATTGCTCCTATGGAATGATGAAAAAGACATTTTCCTGTTTGCAAATAACCCGGTGGAATGGGATGAAAGATTGCTATTAATGTTAGCACTGCATATGATTTCAGACAGAGCCATTTAGTTCATTTATAAATCAGCAGCTCCATCGAAGGGCCATAATGATAGCCCTTAAAGCAACTTCTAAAATTAGGTCAGGATTTGGGATTTTCTGGTCTATACTTAACTGATGCACTTTTAAAGATAAATTACATATATATTGTTTCTTCGAAAAATTGAGCAGGGCCCATTCCAGCAAATAGGTTCTCTTTTCCTTCAGTCAGGAAGTCAGAAACCTTTCTCACCAAGCTCTCCCCACTCCCACCTCAGCCACAAAAATTAGATCCACTGGATAAACCAAATACTTTCGAATATTCTTTGGTTTCTGTCTGCAAACCATAGGATCCAGATCCAGTATTCGTTTACAAGGTAAAAAGTTAATTTGGTGTCTCTTTTTATTTTTATTTTTTTTCACTGATAAAGGCTTATCTTGTATTCTTCCAATGTTTCTTGTAAGCATTTCCTGAGAGGAGGGACAAGTCCCCCAACATAGAGGATTTGCCTATGATACCTAGCAGGGGAGGCCTTGCCTGTTTGGCCAAGGCTAGCAGGTCTTACATAACAATTTATTACAGTACCTTTCTGTTTCCTGGTCCGTGGTTTGCTGCTTGTTCTCAAAGCCAGTGAAGCTGCTCATATCCACATATCCGTCGTTCTCGTTAGCAGCAGACAATGCCCTGCTGGCATCTTCGAAAAACTCGGTAAAAGTTCCTGCTCTGGTGGGTCTCCGAGGAGGAATTTGTATGTTTTCATAGTCAGA
>NW_008659943.1:55366-59257 GCF_000695815.1 Acanthisitta chloris
TTCCTTTTACCATCCTTATAGAAAAGAAGAGTTGAGGGATACTCCGATGCACGGAACTTTGCCACGTGTGATTTCACCTGAGGTGAGCTGCTCAGGCTCCTCCTGTCCAGATCCATGAGCCTTGGAGGCCCATGGTAGCTCGACTCTGACGAGGACCTTGAAGAGGAAACATTAACATCTACATGGACTTTGTTTTCAGTTTTCTTTTACCATCCTTATAGAAAAGAAGAGTTGAGGGATACTCCGATGCACGGAACTTTGCCACGTGTGATTTCACCTGAGGTGAGCTGCTCAGGCTCCTCCTGTCCAGATCCATGAGCCTTGGAGGCCCATGGTAGCTCGACTCTGACGAGGACCTTGAAGAGGAAACATTAACATCTACATGGACTTTGTTTTCAGTTTTCTTCTTGAATTTTAGGGTGAGGAACCGCTTAAAAGAAGATTTCTTTTTCTTGGAATACTTATCAGGCGAGTCATTCTCTATCAAAAGTGAAGGGGAACTTTTAGTGATTGGCTTTTTAGTGATGTAGGCCAGTTCAAAAGGAGGTGGTATATCAACAACTGAGGATGGAGTAGATACTCCAGATGACGAAAGATGATTTTGCTGGGAAAAACTACCTGAGGAACCATTGACACAAGGCAAAGACAAGTTGTCTTCTGTCCTTTTTATTCTAACATCACCCAGCACACAGCTATCACTCTCTCTGTAAACAGACATGGGTATCTCTCTCCCTTCAACAGAGTAAGAGCGAGGATAAAAAATGAAACGTCTTGACTTGGTTGGTAATACCCTATTGGATTCCATTGGTTTTCCTTCCAGTGAAATCAAATTATTGCTTACATTTTCTGTCCCAGAGCTGTTGTGGGGAGATGGTAAATCAGTTTCAGGTCCAGTTTCTTCTGGAACAGTTTCTGGGACACAGCCTGGCATTTTCCCAGAGAGTGACCGTGTTCTGGTGACAATGTTTTTACGATCAGTGGGCAGCAAGTTGTTTTCACCATCCACGCTTAGCTCATCCCTTTTACTGTGATCAGCTCCTGAATCATTCTGCACATCATGAGCAATTTCGTTTTCTGCAGGAAGCACGTAAGGATCATCTAGGGAATCACTGCTACTTTCTTTCTTCTCTGATTCTTCAGGCACAATGACCACTTTAGGGACTGCTAGATTTTCATGCAAAACATGTTTGGTCCCACAGTCTACATTAATTGTGCAATCCTTACAGACTTCTAACTCTTCCTCAAGTAGTTCCTGTTGAGGTGAATCTGGGTTGCTTTTGAGGCTGTTTGCTTCCTCCTCGTTGTCTTCAAGTTGCAGTTCATCTGACTTAGAGGTTTCTACAGTATTTTCACTATGCTCTTCAACAGTCACATCTTCCAGCTCTGGCTCCATCCCTTGACTACAAGGTAGACTATCAGAGTTCACACCATATTCATGCAGAGAGGTCCCTTCTGTTTGAAGATTCCCATCTGAATGTTCCATGGGTATTTCCTCACCGCATTCATTCTCGGAAGGTGCAGTTTGACAGCCATCATCCATATTCTCTGCATTCACAGTTTCTTCTTCCCCTTTCCCAGAGTCTTTGCTTGCTTCACAGGCTACCTTTGATGTCTTCTCACCTGTCCTCTCAGTGATCTGGCAGCCATCGCTGGCATTTCCTGTGTTTGTATCATTGTGCTCATCTGGGCCTGCTTCCTCCTCTTCAGCTGCTGCTTGATGGATGAACTCTCCTAAAGCGTGTTCAGCACTGGGTTCATCTTCACACAATTCTAAGCCAGAGGCTGTTTCTTCGCTGGCCTCATCAGGCAGCATGTCAGAGCTTGCACAGGCAGCACTTTCTACTTCCCCTTCCACGTTCAAAGCAAGCTCTGCATGAGCACTATGCTCATCATCATGTGCTAGATGCCCATCTGCCTCTTCTGAAAGGTCAGGCAGTTCCTCCTCCTCCTGCCCTGCCTCCTCACAACCTGGGATTGATTCATCTGCAGGTAGTGACATTACAGTGGTATCTTTGTAGGTATCACCCATTAGTTCCTCATCTCTATTCAAAATGTTGTCACTGTCAGTCTCACAATCACTATTGTCTTTGACCAGTTCCAGGTTGTAAGAAGTTTCCTGCTTGTTTTTGGTTTCAATACAATCACCTACAACATCCTCATCTTCATCTACATTCTCAGAAGCATCATTATCCCCATCTGGGGCATCTGACAACTCCTCACAAGGTGCTTTGGACTGGTCAAGGTCTCTGGCTGACTCTTCAGAGTCTGGTTCCATTGGTTCAGCAATATCTGAAGAGTTAGGGCACTCATCTTCAATGACTTCTTGATTACTGGTATTCTCATCATGAGTGGTGTTATCCTCTTCCTTCTCTACCTCTTCTAGAGTTTCTGAGACATCATTTTCCACAGAAGAATCTAAGTTCTGATCGTGCTCATGTTCCAAATCATTACAGTCCTTGACAGTAAGCTGAGCTTCAGGAACTACAATGTATTCATTATCTCCCTCAGATTCTAGGCAATCAGCATTGCATTGGTCTCCTTCATACAGCTCTCCATCAAGACATAGCAGTTTCCCATTTGAGCATTTATTTAAGTTATTGTTGGTAGAAACACTGGATTTGCCCTCAGTGTCAGCTGAGAGTTTTGGCTTGGGAGCAATAGGTGGTTTGGGACCCCTAGACAGAGAGTTCTGGTTATGAAGAATATCAGCCCTTGGCAGTGAAGGAGAAAATTTGGAGACAGCTACTGGAGAAAGATGACCAATAATCTTTGGTTTCGGTGCTAGTGGTGGTTTTGTGATTTCTGCAGAAAAGAAGACAAAAGGCATGTTAGTGGTCTTGGTTTCTTATAAAGCCAGCAGAACACATCCTACAGTAAATTTTATCTTGTATCAGTGACTTCTAATGCAGAAGGAGTCCAGTCAGTCAAAGGCTCAGCTCTGAAAGGAAAGAAAGGAATGTGCTTGGCACTGCAGCTATTCCAGGGAACACAGCTTAAGATCCAGACTGAACTGAACTAGATGCAGCCCCAGCACACTTGGGAAGGGAAAGATGTACAACTGCAGAGCCAAGAGTGTGTCACACACCAGTGCCCACAGCTAGGTAACACGTCCTGCACTCCTAAATACCAATTACATTAGAGACCTTTTGACTGCCACAGAAACGTTTGCTCTGTGATTAAATATGAACACTGATTCAATAATGCTCAAGTGTTTCACAGCAATGAAAGAAATGCCTTTCAGCCATAGCAGCTGTCAGTATAACACAGTACAAACGTTTTGTATCAAAGGTTTTAATTTCAATAGGTAGTTTGCAGAACTTCAGCACTGAACAAAATCAGATCTAGCAACAGATCAAGGTTCAACACAACCCAATTGAAGAGATGTTAGATGAGCTGACATATGTAGTGTGACAGAGCCAGCACATCAAACAGTGCAATAACTAGAGAGGAGTGGGTTCCTCCTACTGATGCTTCCTAACCACCAATAATAACATCTTTAGTCAATCAGAAGTCTCTGATTAATTTTTAAATTTTAATTTACACATTTTAGTGGACAAAAGGAGAGCTCTCCGTTGTAAGGAAAAGCACAGGACCAACTATTTCACCATAAGAGACACTTCTGCAACATTTTAGTAGGACAAGAGGGCACAGACTCAAGCTCTGCCAGGGGAGGGTTAGGTTGGATATTAGGAAGAGATTTTTTACAGAGGGAGTGCTCAGGCATTGGAATGTGCTGCCCAGGGAGGTGGTGGATTCACCATCCCTGGAGGTTTTCAAGCTGAGACTGGATGTGGCACTTAGTGCCATGGTCTAGTGACCACGGTAGGGTTGGACTCGATGATCTTGGAGGTCTCTTCCAACCCAGTTGATTCTATGATCTTCATTCCCTAC
>NW_008659943.1:59290-67721 GCF_000695815.1 Acanthisitta chloris
TTGGGACATGGTTCCTATGTGAAATCCTATCCTAAATCATGGTATTCCTAAGTTTCAGGAGATGCAGCTACTGTGCTGTTGTATTTTGAATATTTTGGAATGCAGGTTTTTGATGTGTGGGAGTGCAGGCATTTAGAGTTGTGGTGTGCACTGGACTGAGAATAAAGGAAAACTCAATGCAAACTGCTTTAAAATTGTTCTCTGATTGTTCTGATATTGTATGTCATGGGACTTTCTTACTGTTGTCTTAGTATAATTGGAGTAATTTGTATGGAACTAATACTGGCATAGTTGTTTGGTTAGACTCTGGGAGACATAAAAGGCTGTTTCTTCTGATCTTTGTAACCTTGCTGAGATTTCTTCCAATATTTAGAAAGAAGCTGACAGTTTGGCATTCTGATGTAGTCAGAAAACAGTTTTCCTAGACTTGTGGGACACCAGAGAGGTTTCATCGAAGTTAAAAACTGAATCAGTGATCTCAGCTTAGCCCAGAAGGAATGAAAAGTCTGTTCTGGTCAGGCATCTTATCACATGCACTATGTAAGAGTTATTTTGTATCTGGGGTTTTATTCAGTCCTGCCTCACTTGTGGGAGGCTTCAAACAACTCGTGGAAAAGGAGGGAGAGGAAACTGTGTTCTCCAGTCTGTAGTCCTGTAGTGTTTCACAGTATCCACTGCTCCTTGGGGCTGCAATGCCTCTGCCTAATTACTGAAATCACAGAATGGGAACTTGTCTTTCCCTCCACATCGTTTGGAAATGTTGTGTGCCAAACATTCCCTCAGCAGTCGAAGGCTGCAGAGTGCTTAAAACTTTTGCCAGTTCAAAACAGGGAGGAAATAGAAGTGGGTTTAGTATCTTGTCAGCCTGGCTGCCCAGCCAGATCTGCCTCTGGATTTTTACATCAGTTACTGCAATGACTGAACATCCCAAACTAACTTTCTGGTAGTAAAATGCATGAAGTATTGATTAGCTAAAACTGAGGTTTTACACCTTTACCACCATAATAAGGCATTTTAAGGACTAAGCCCAAGGAAGAAGCATCACTTTGGAGGTATTATACCCTTTCTGCAGTGCCTGGTCTTTCCTAGGAATGTCTATCCAAGAGCAGAATACAAACACACCTACTCTGTTCCTGGGATGTGACAAGGCCTGAGCAGACTCTGCATTCTCATCCTTGCTCTTGTCAGGCAGTGTCTGTACTGAAAGAGTGAGTAACCAGGCAAAGACTGGGCTGTACAGGATGCCAGGATCTCCCAAGCTTTGTCTAATAAATACCTTTGAAATAAAATAATGAACTAATTTCCTGTGAGATATCCATGCAGACAAACACTTATAAAAGTACAGCTTAAACAGTTACCCACTTTCCCTCCAGTGCTAATTTTCTACAGCAAAAGGAATCACATCATCTAAAGTTTTCCTTTCTGCTTCTTCAGTAACACTGAGGGTGGAAGAGAACTTTTGGTAATGGAACCTGTTCACAAAATGGTAATAGGCTTTGTCCTATTTTTACCCACTTGTGCCAGCTACTGGTCACTACTGATTCCTCAGGGTTTTTTTCCTAACTCTTCTGAATGTTCATCTTGCCTTTCACGAGGCTCCTTAAACAATTCTCCTTTTCCTTGGGTGTGGGTGTGAGGGGTAAGCAGCGGGAGGAGTCCAAGTGTTTGTTTAAAAAAATAACCCAAACAAAAGAAGCACAGCTTCTTGCTCTTTATCACAACAATTTCATTCTGCTTTAATTTCTGCTTCCTTTGCTGTCTGAGCCACTTGAAAGGCTCTGGCTGTAACTTCTAAATGGACACAAAACAACATTGCCCCATAAGCAATGTGTATGTTCACAAATAATTGCGCGTGTTTATTTTAGGATGTGTTTTATGTTGGAGGGAGACACACCCACCTTGTGCTTAAAAGGAAACTCTTGGGGAATAGGAAACTCTTGGGGAATACGAATTCCTTTAGCCTGCTCCTCCCCTTATTGTTCAGTGCTTCCTTGTACTGACAAGGACTGTTTCCTCTCCTTGCCCACCTTCCCTCGGGCAAACCTGCATGGTCCACTCCTGCCATGGTCCATATGAAGTTACAGTACATGAGTCTCCTCCCCTTCAAGTTTCTAAGCCTTGCAGCTCTCCTGGAATAATAATCAACCCATAGAGCCTTCACTCTGCCAAGTGTTTCTTTGACACAGTAAACATTTTGTGGTAGGGTATTGCCTGAAACGCTGCAACTACCAACTCTCAAATGTCTTCCAGCTTTAGGAATTAGCCTAGAATTGAACTGAGGCTTATAAGGGATCATATCTACCAACACCACCACCAAGACCAAATTAGACACCAAGGTTTCACATACGTAGGGATATTTGTAGATGTGTCCCAGAGCCACAGTCTTTGCTAGTGGCTCAAGAAATGACACAGCTCTACAGCACAGATTCTGGTTCCAGCCTTGGCCAGTGCTGCAATCCAACTCAGGAATCTCTTAGGATGCTGAAAGTATCTTTTTCAGACCAAGGAACTTTCGTGGCCCTGTGTTTTCTTCATGCCTTTGGCATTAATTCAACCCAGACATATGGGAGTTGAAATGGGAGAGACACAGAGGACAGACATGCACTGTCCCAGGGATCTGCACGGCTTTTGGATGGAAGTGACAGTGCAGGTGGAGGGACCATATTGCCATGGTGGGATAGGGCTGCACCAAACCCAGAATCCCAGTGGAAACCAGTGCACACAAGTCCTGTCTGTCACTGCTTCTGCCCAGGAAGAAGGGATTGCAATCCACAGATGGAAAGTGTCTGAGGAACAGGAGGTAGGGGGAGAATGTCCAGACAAGGGCATCAGAAAGGCTTGCTCAGCTCTATTATACAACAGGAGATGTGTAAGTTCACATAGCTATATGAGAATTAAGTTTAAAATGGTTTTCTAGAAGGTTTTGGTCTAAAGTCAGCAAAAGGTGGACTATACACCTTAGTATCAGTTATCTTACTCCTGCAATGAATTGCTTATTTTAAAAACAAAGCCCTTCTTTCCAGTTTGTGCTGCCTGGTTTCTATCTCCAGCTTCTATCTCCAGCATTGATTATTGTTTCTTCCACTGTGTTAAAGACTCTTGCATTATTCAGTCTTTCTCTAGGGAAGATAGATATACTTCCCTATAGCTATGTCCTCGTATGTTCTGTTGTGTGAACTGAACAGATTAACTTGTTAAAGCTTTGCAGTTGGACAGTTTTGCCTTTCCTGAAGTCTTTTCTTTTGGATTTTTTCAGAATCTTTTCCAACTTCCAGTAGCCACTATAAAAATACACAGGGAGACCTATGGGAAGAACTCCACAGTGTGTACTGATGATGCTGCCCACAGAGTTCAGTACTTTCGTAGACCCAGTGCTCACAACTTTCCCTCAGCTTGTTGCTCTATCAATTTGACCTGCTTGTGCATTATGACCTCTAAATTGTTCCCAAGGCTCTTGATTGTCTCTAAATTGATTGCTTTATAATAGGCATTATGTAATTTGCTTGAATGGATCCAACTTAATGATCCAGACCTGTTTCTATAGATGCCCTGCCTACTGTGTTAATTACCCTTTCACCAATCTTTACATCATAAAGTGAACTCTGTCATCTGATACTTATCTGTTTGCTTTCCTAGCAAGGAAAACATTGGACAGTATCAACATAGTCCCAGCACTATTCATGCCACTGTTTGATAATGTTACAGAGGTAACTACTACAGAGATTCACCACTGCCAACTAGTCAGTCCTCAGTCTACTTAACTCAGACTTTATTTCTGTTGTAATAAATGCTTTTCTCTGAAATAAGAATGTGCTACTAAAATACAACACAGGTATCACTGTTTGCCTTTGCATCTGTACAGTCACTATTACCAAGTCAATCTGTAAGTTCTTCCAGAGACTCATCAAATTCCCCATTTGAAGCAAGCAAAGCAGCACTACTGAGGAAATGGGAATAGGCAACCCTGAGAACAGCAGTAACTACAGGAGTTCATTTACATGTCACTTGCTGAAACACTATTACAGACGTAAAAATTATTTGGAGCAGGAAGGACAGAAGTTATTTCATGGCAGTTTTTCTATTTTATGAACCAGACAATGACATGAAACAACAAAGAACTCTCCTGGAACAGCAGCCATCATGCTCATGCTCTCTCTCACAACAGGGAATAGCAGTGCTAAGAGCTCATACTGATGACAAAAGCCACATGTGCCAAGTGCTGCACAAACCCAGAAACTCATGGAAACTGTGTGACTGTGCTATATAGTCATAAGTAGAAAGTTTCCACACTGCAGCTACCAAAACAACACCAAGTTCTTAACAAAGGAGGCCAGAGAGGAAATTCTGTACCTGTGCCTATTTCAGCTTGTCTAATACATGAGTTTATCTTTTGAGCATGGTGCTTCCTCCTTAGGGAAGAAATTGTTCTGAGAGAATGCTAGACAGAGCTTCCCATCAAAATAACACGTGGAGTGTCACTGCAAATGAAAAGGACAGCTCTTCTCTGCAGATGAAGACCTGGCCTTGGACCTGGCCAGGACATAGACACCAACCACAACAGCAATGCTGCCAGGAATGCAAAACAAGCCAAGCAGAGAGTCTCCTACAACTCATTTATTACATTTTCAGTCCAGAAAGCTGTAGGTTCCAACATGTAATTACAGCTCTGCCAGCTGTCCGAGTCAGGCAGTAAGGGTGTGTTCAAGCTGCCTATGTAGATAAGCCATTTTAATGTCATTCTGAATTAAGTATCCAGCATAATCTGTTAACCTGCTTCAATATGCTGGAGATTAAATAGATGAGGTAGCATGATTTACAAGGAAAGTAGAGTCCCTCTGAGGGGGTTCAACTTATAAAACACCACTGCTGTCACTGCAGGACCCCAGGATGTACTATAAATAACTGAGGTGTCATTAGTTGGGTGACATTTGCTGCAGAAGTAGCTCTCTTTGTTTTACAGCATGTAAATGCTTATTTCCCACTGGTGGAGGAAAGTCTGAAATTACAAAAGTTACATAAGACATGAAAACAGTTGCATGGGAGGCACTTGAAATGGGAAAAAGTATTCAGACTAGGATTTTCAAACAATGTAGGAGTGCAAGTCTTTCTTTTAAATGGGATCTCAGTCAGGATTTAGGTAGCAGCTCCCAGTTTGACTTGAAGAGGTATTAGATACTTAAGTGTCTTCTGAGAATTGGGACTTTAGACACTTGAAATCTAAGGTCCTGGTCAAAGCCAGCAGGTCAGTCTCTCTCCTAAATACCTCAGTCTGATACTTTTGAAAAACATCTGTCCTCTCTTATCAGTATATCTTCTTGTGATCAAAGCTACTCTGCGTATATATATACACTATATACAGCAAGACAGCTCCACTAGCATGAAGACAGACCTAGAGTCAGCAGTAACTAGCCCCCAAAATCCCTAGAGAATTTTGTCTTCTTAAAAGTCTTAATTGAAATGCTAACAACTGGGCTGTCAGAGCACATCCCACTCTGCAGAAACAAACTGCTGCTCTGTACAGTTCCTGGAATGCATCCTCTGTGATTAGATCAATGCATTATGACTCTGGGATAGCAGATCAATAGCTTACAAATTTCTGTTACTATATAGCTTTATTGCAGCCATCTGTAAATACAATACAATAGCATAACAGCCCCCTGTGAAATACTGCTGGGGAAGGGGAAGAATCTAAGGACAATGTAATCAGAAAGGGGTACATTCCAACACCAAAAAACCTTGATCCTCAAAATTCTCCAGGGTTTTCACTGCCTCTTTCAGACTCTACATGCAAGTCTTGGTGGGGCTGGTGGGTCTGACTATGAAAACCCACATGTACATGACAATTAAATAATCTTAGTACTAAACTACTAGCATGTATTTCTTTTTAATGTAAGTGTTTATGATGGTACCAATTTGGCTGTGATTTCACAACAGGAATCTAACACTCCAGCAGACAACTTCTATTCACCTGTTATTTCATATATTGCTTCCTAGGAGCCAAAGAAGATGTTGGTTGAAATTATCTGTCAGGTACATAGAGCATCTTTTCCTATATCACTTTCAGTAGCAGCTGAAATATTATATAGTCTGTTTACACCTCTGGACAATCTGGAGTCTAACATCTGTATGTTCTTCCTATGAGCAGCATCATTTTTTTGGTTTAGGTGAGATATTAGGAAGAGATTTTTTTTTATGGACAGAATAATCAGGCATTGGAATGTGCTGCCCAGGGAGGTGGTGGATTCACCATCCCTGGAGGTTTTCAAGACGAGACTGGATGTGGCACTTAGTGCCATGGGCTAGTAACCACGGTAGGGCTGGGCTTGATGATCTTGGAGGTCTTTTCCAACCTGGTTGATTCTATGACCTCAGCACCTGGGAAACAAATTGGCACTTAGAGGCTGGAAGGTGCTATGTATGAGTTGGTCTGGTCTCTTGTCTCCTACCACAGATTTCCTGTGGCCTTGGCTGGATTGCTTCATCTTTCTTTTCCTATCAGTTCCGCATCTCTGAGGATAATCCCTATCTCCTTTCCTATTCTGTCATTATTTTAAGTTCTTTGGCATCAAGGCTGCCATGTATGCCTACACATGTGACTCTACTTAGTGGTGCTATGCATTACTTACAGCAACACAAAGGGAGCTAATGCTGGTCCCTGAGTTGTGCCAGCTCACAACTACCCCTCTCCTTCAGATTCAGTAGGAAGTTCTGCTTTGCACTGATGGGAGAGACATTCCTTGCATTGTGTCAACATACAAAACAAAGGCTGAGAAGGGATATGAGCACTCTATAAATACAACCTGGAGGTAAACACCAGAAGAGGAAAAGAACTATTTTTAAGCAAAAGGACAATGCAATTACAAGAATAAATGGTGTAGAATCTGGTCTGGAAACTAGAGCTAGCAATGGCAAGAGTTTCTCAGTTTGGCGAGAGGAGCAGCAGGAAAGCCACCCAAAAAGTTTTGGTTTAATATATAATTGGAGGAATTAGTAAAAGGAATAGCATGACCTTCTGTTCTGTAACAATAGGTGTTGCTTTTGGTAATGAGGGTAGTCCCACTTGGTTCTACATTGCTGAAAAATTAAAACTGCTCATAAAATGTAAGTCTTTACAAATGGATCCATCTGATATTCCTTGCACAGCATTTCGACTGCCAACGGGATCAGATTAGAGCTGGTCTGTTTTAAATAACGGAGAGATGAACAAGAGCTAGGAACATCGTGGCTAAAGCAATTTTTGGCTGGCTTACTTAACTTTCAAATGAGTTTGTCTCCTGGGAGGGACAGAGTCTGGACTGGACCAGGATCAGAGAATAGAATGGAAATACCACCACATTTCAGGAGTGTCTCACTGCCCTCTCCAAGGGGAAAGAGAACCTTTTGCCTTGGACTCAGAGGAGTAGTACGACACAGATACAACAGCAGAGGGCTGGGTTTGACCTAAAAGATCCTTTCCAATCCTATGTTCCTGTGCTTTGGCAAACAATGATTCACAATTTTCCAACACATGACAGTTGTAGAGCAAGGTATATCTAGCAGTGAAATCTCTGGGCTTCAGGATGTACCCCTGCCAGTGAGGTGCCCAGCAACATTCACCTTCTGGAACAAGGAAATACAATGGAAAATTTTAGGGCTAGCACAAAGGGGCTGTTGCTTTTCCTCTTTAATTCTAGACACAGTGTTAGATTTTTGTAATTAACTCCAGAGTTTAGCAATAATTGTTTCCTGGATCGTTATGTTTTTCACACACACGCCTCACCCCCGAAAATCCAAAAATGTTGGTGAACCGTTTAAAGTTTGCCCCAAGACTTCTTTTAATGCTTTAACTGTTGAATGCCTTGCCTTTCATATCTCTTCCCTTCTCATCCTGTCTTTCTTTCACCTTGCCAGTTTCCGTCAAGGAAACATTCTGGGAAGGTAACGGAAGGAGGAAGGTTTTGGCCAGAAAATTCTGCAAAAAACCCCACTACCTCTCCCAAACACAGTCTAGGAGGAAAGAAAGTTTAGAGTGCTCAGGCATTGGAATGTGCTGCCCAGGGAGGTGGTGGATTCACCATCCCTGGAGGTTTCCAAGCTGATACTGGATGTGGCCCTTCGTGCCATGATCTAGTAACCACTAGGGTTGGACTGGATGATCTTGGAGGTCTCTTCCAACCCGGCTGATTCTATGAAAAGTCACATCAAATTCCCTACGGGATTTGCGAAGGGTTGACAGTGCCCGAGGGAGCAGTGGGCACAGAGCCGCATCCCGCAGCAGGCACAGCTCTCCCGATCCGCCTGTCCCCGTTACCCCTCGCATCGCCCGCGCTCGCAGCTCCAGCGCATCCCGCCGGGACGAGCGATGGGGCAGGCACAGCCCCGGGGGGCAGCGAACACCGGGGGGGGCAGAGAGGGTGCAGCGCCGGGCGGGGGATGCTCGGGGAGAGGTGCG
>NW_008659944.1:0-13356 GCF_000695815.1 Acanthisitta chloris
TGCGCCCACCCGTCCCGTCCGTGCGGGCGGAGGCTCCTGCCGAGCTCACCCTCTCAACGCTCCCTCTTATACTGCTGTTTTCAAACGTCCTGGCGTGGGTCGCGCTTCCCCCTCTGCCCCACTCCACTCCTCTTTATTCTTTCACGAGAGTTGTTCTTTCCACCGACGATGGCTGCCTTCGTGTTTTATGACTTTCTTTTTAAAGAATCTCTTTCTGGTCTGAATATCTGATGATGCCAGCGGTGTGGTAGATGAATCTTTCTGGCTGACTTATCACTGATGTGTTTGTGACTCTGCAAGTGCCTTGTCCAGTAACAGGGATGAGGATAACTAGGATAACAGGTTGGGGTGTCTGTCTGCGGTGTGCCTTTCCTTCTCTTACAGCTTTAATTCTAGGGTTTATTTGTACCTGTTGCCTTTTTCTCCTCTGATGCAAAGATGGATCACTAGATACTCTAAAACCTGAGTGCTCCCTGTGCCTGCCAGCGTCTGCCACTACTCTCTCACTCCTTACCTGCTCTGCCTATTTGCTCACAGATCATGTTGAACTCTCTGCACAAGTATGAGCCAAGGATTCATATAGTGCGAGTGGGTGGCCCACAGCGGATGATCACCAGCCATTCCTTCCCGGAGACCCAGTTTATAGCCGTGACAGCCTACCAGAATGAGGAGGTATGCACAGCAGGGAAGCAAGGATGCAAGTGCCAGCAGGTTTCAAGCAGCAAAGTGCATGTTACAGAGCAGAATAATGCATCTTGTTTCACTTTTTTCAGTTTTTTGTGTTCTTTTTTTAAAGCTATATATTTATATAAATTAATATATGTAAAAACCCTAGGAATGTATTATAGCACAAAGTTCTGATCACTGTTTGTCTCAATATGTACTGCAAATTCATTATAGGAGAGTAATTCTTAAAAGATTCTGAGGGACAAACAAGTGAGGTAAAAAATACAGTTGTCATTTTCAGCTACACAATGAAATAACTGGATGCCACATTTTTGGAAAAGCCCTTTTTCTGTTAGCCTAAATGCACATCTATGTTGAATGAATATGTAAATTACTGATCTTTCTCAGATTTCTTTGATGTCCATTCTGCTCTGGCTTGAAATGTGAAGATTTTTATAACTCTTTAGTGTACTACTTTTCTTAGCTGTTTCCTTAGATGATCAATAAACCCAGGCAATTCAGTCTTTTAGAATTTGGCAGAAGGACTAATTCCTAGCCCTTTGATAACACTTCAGACTCTAGGGAGCTGTTTAATTGATGTCCATAGGTTGCTATTATGGGCCTAACTTTATTTCTTCAAAAATCTGTGATTTTACCAATTTCAGTGGATAGTCCTAGTTCAAATCATAGTATCAGTGTGATAATGAATGGTGATATTTGTGAATAAAGATATTTGTTGTTGTTTTTAGATCACAGCTTTAAAAATTAAATACAATCCGTTTGCAAAGGCATTTCTTGATGCAAAAGAAAGGTGAGAGCTCTTAATTCTATCTAAGGTGTGGATTTTTGACATAAATTTTTAGAGCCATATTCTTAACTAATACAACATGGTTTCTTTTACAGAAGTGATCACAAAGACATGATGGAGGAAGTGGGAGACAACCAGCAGTCTGGGTATTCACAGTGTATGTTTCCTTTCATTATGCATCATTAGTATAATTTTGATTTCTTCTATTTCATCTTATTAAGTTAAGCAAAAATTTGGGAGCAATGTTTTTTGGCTGACTTGTTAGTTCATGGGGTGAGTAGCATTACCAATCCTTGTGACTGTGGTTTATGCAGGTTTATGATTGTATAAACAATGTGTGTGTGGCTGACTTCCTTTTTTACATTCAAAATAATTTAACAGAATCTTGCAGTTACCTTCATGTCCAAAAAGGCATCTGCCTTTGTATACAAGGGCAGCAATATTCATCTGGATATGGAGACAAAAGTTGATTTCATAAGATTATTGAAACAGTACCTATGTTTTAAGTACTTTAAGAAAAGTATGGATATTTGCTTAAAAAAGCTTTTTAGATGATGAAAAAGCATTAGTGTTTTAACAATTTCTGTTTTAACAGATAATTGACAAAAAAATGTCTGTACCCTATAAAGGAGGAGTTGACTTGCAGTAGGAATTATTTTGTTTTGGAGAAAACACTTAATTTTTAAGAAGTGTTCTTAGCAGTCTAAGAATCTACAGACCTTAGCTATAGACTGAGACCCACAGAGAGCATTTTAAAACTGAGTATTACACTAACAATTACCGAGCACACACTGCCTACATATGGAAGGGTTAAAAAATTTCAGTGTTTTCTTACTGTGGTTGTAATTAAATGATAATTTTAAAAAATACCATTAGCTTGCCATGAGGCATCTTTAAAAGCTGTTGTCTAATTTTTCTTCATAAGATCACTTAAGAAAGTTGTAAAGACCTAAGTTTTGTTGAAACAGCTTTCACTCACGAGTGTGTATTTCCTCACTGTTAAATTTTTTGTCTTGTTGCTGTGATTCTCTCCCTGCGTGGCTGCATTATGTACCCCTTTTACTGACCTCTTGCTTCCCCACAGTAGGTAGTTGGCTTATTCCTGGGACTGGAACTCTGTGCCCACCTGCCAATCCTCACCCCCAGTTTGGGGCCCCCCTGTCGCTCTCCCCTGCTCACAGCTGTGAAAGGTACTCATCGCTGAGGAACCACCGTCCTGCCCCCTATGCCAACCCCTACACCCACAGAAACAACTCGCCAAGTAAGTCTGATGTTGCAGCACTGTAACATGGGGAATGTGCCGAGGGATGCAAGCTTTGAGCAGTGGCACCTTCCATGAGGCCTCAAATTGAGATCACTAAGTAGCTTAGTTTGTGCGCAGGGCTTGGGGTCAAAGAAAAAGGGGTGATGAATACATGTTCCCTGTCTCTTTATGTTGGAAAACTGAGAGTGTGTACAACTGTCTCCTTCTAACTGACTGGATTATATTGTGCTGCCTTTGTCTTGTGTTCTTGAATTCTTGAAACCATTGAGCTTAAACTTAGACATTTTTAAGTTTGAAACTAAGGATTTTAGTCATTAGTTTTAGGCGAACAATGAAATTAAGATGTATGGTTCCCTATCTGGGACATGTGATGCAGTAATATGCCCGATATCCAGATCTGCCAGACTGTTACTGCCAGTGTATGTGATGGAGATAAAGAAGGTGCCCTGGAAGAGTGATTGGGCTAGTGTAAGTAAAGAGTCTGCCTCTTCCCACTGACTGAATAAGGAAGCATGAGCTGAATTAGCTGGTGGTTTTCAGACAGCTTTTTGGCCGTAGCTCCTTTACAGAAATAAGACTTTGCAGTTGTGAGTTGAGCAAACCAGCACATCAGCAGGAGAAATGCCAGTGAAAGTACGAGCTTGACACAGCTGGTTGCTGGCTTCATTAAGTTCTTTGTGTGTGTAATTCTGACTCTTTTTTTCAAGGCAGTAGTGGGGAATGGTGGTTTAAAGCTGTATGTTGCATTTAAATACAAACTGTTGCTTGGTCTGATTTAAGTGTGTTTAAGTGATTGCTTTTTTTCCTCAGCAGCCTATGCCGATAACTCTTCTGCCTGCCTCTCCATGCTGCAGCCCCACGACAACTGGTCTTCTCTAGGAGTTCCTACACACACAACCATGCTGCCCATGAGCCACAGCACTGGCACAGCTACCAGCTCCAGGTAGGAGTCCATCCCTCAGCAGCCCTCAAATCTGTGTATTGGTACTTTCTAGGGGCAGAAAGCTGAAAAAAGAGCCACCATCAAGTCAGAAATCCTTATGGCCTCATGTGAATCATTAGCACTATGGGGGACACGGAGAAGGACTGTCCACAAGGAAAATAGATAGGAGAAACAGATAATTTATTTTAAATGTTTTGGAAGTGTGGATACGCATGACAGCAATATTTGATAGATTAAGTATTGTAAATCACTTGAAGAAACACATTGAATTTCTGGATAGTCTTTTAAGTTTCATCTCTTTTAAGTACAAATATGTTTAAAAAGTTTATCTCTGTCATTTTGGCCAGTCACTGCTTGCCCAGCTAACTTCATAAACCCTTGATCTGCTACAAATGATAGGGCTGTGAAATGTAGTGTGGAGGAGCACACGGTTGGGGCAGTAATTTTTTACTTAAGCATTGCCCCACTAACCAGCATAGCATGGGATTATACATGTGGTGAAAGTCTTTGCTATTTTGTGATCATAAAAATGTGTATTTTCTCCTCTTTGGTACTTATTATCTTAATTAAACTTTTGGATCCTTTAGCAGAGATTTAGCTTATGATTAGTCCCTTGGAGCTGAATTTGAAATATTCAAAGGGATACAGAAAAGCTGCTAAAATATTTTCTATTAACAACAGATACAAGGTTTGGGCATTTCTCAGCAGTTCAGACCTATTGTTCTGTTTGTGGAAAGCATTTTTATTTGAACTATGCACAAGGACACTTAGCTGTTAATCAGACTATGTACTACTACCCAGTATGAGTTAACTGAATTACTGAATGTTTTAGTCCTGAACACAGATTAATTGAGCAAACAGGCCCTCCTAGCACTTCTTTCTATGTCTGACCCCCAGGATACATATTTAGAAAGTTGCAAAGTCCATTGAGTCTCAGTTACTGTGCTGAGTTGTCCAGTAGATAAAACCAGTAGAACTGGAACAGTAGGACCTCAAGGAAGGCATTTCTGCTATCCCTTTTGTCTAAACCCCTATCTGTAAAATAGAATAATATTTGTTTCTCTTATTAAACTGCTTGGGATCAATAGATGGGAAGTGCTGTGTACAGCAGGATGGAACTTTTGGTCCTACACAGCAGGACTGAACTCATAGTATTTCTCTTGAATCACAGTTTCTTTTAATTCATATGCATTTATATATATATGTATGTGTGTGTATAGATACTCAGAGGAGAGAGATTTTTGGATGCTCTAGTGTCCTGATGAGGCTTTTTTTCCTCTCAAGCAGCCCTTTCTGTAGTATCCATGTGACCTGCAGCCATCAGCCTGGGACTTCTATTTCTAGCATGAGCTGATGGAAAAGGAGGGCTGAGTTGCTGTATGGAGGCATCCATCCCTCTCTGACTACAAAGGCACCTAAGGGGGATTGGGGCTCCAATAGACTTATGGCAATAGATTCAAACCTGCCTGCTCCAACAGCTGCTGTGTCCAGCCACCCCCACCATGTGCCCTATGCTGTCGTGGCTCAGGAATCTGCTCCCAAACCTCTGCATTTTTCAGCCAACCTGTTTATTCCTCAGCTTGGCTTAAAATTGGCTAGTATACCTAGTGCTGGAAGCTGCTGTTGGAAAACGAAGGTTAGATTTATTGGTGGGGTGCTATGAACAAAAATCCTGCCTAGGGGTCCTTCCTACCTCACAGCAACTGGGAGCTGTCTAAAGAATTTCACTGTCTCCAGCAAATGGACCCAGCTTGGGGGCTGTGTTGTGACCTGAGAAACTGCCAGCAGGCACTAGAGTCACTAATGACTTGTTTTATTTATCGCTTTCCCTCTTTCAGTCAATACCCCAACTTATGGTCTGTGAGTAACAACACCATCACGCCAGTGTCTCAGTCCAGTGGGATGTCCAACGGCCTAAGCTCCCAGTTCTTGCGTGGCTCCTCAGCACACTACACTGCCCTTCCACACCCGGTCACGGCCACCTCCTCTGCCTCCCCGCTCTACGACGGAGGGGCGCCCACCGACCTGCCCGACAGCCAGTATGATGCCTCCACTCATGCCAGGCTAGCAACCACGTGGACACCTGTTACCCCTCCTTCCATGTAAACGCACACCTCTTCCTCTAAGACTTTTTAGCTGTTGAATTACTTTAAATACTTAATCCTCAAGGAAGAGAAAAAGGAGACATGAAGGAAACTGCAACCAAAGCATCTGCACTGCTTTGCATAGAGCATCTTACATTATACCTCTTATAATGAACAGTGCATCATTGACTTCAGGCAGGGTTTACAAACCTGGTGAGCGTGCAATTCTGAGAGCAGATTCACTGCTTTTAATCTTTTTTTTAATGTTTTTAAAGCTTGCTAGACCTAAGTGCTAAGATTTTTACTTAGATTCCAAATCTCTGTGTTCTGCTATATTTGGACCTGAAGTTTGGCATCGTTCTTGAGTAAGTTACTCCTAACTGTTTTTCAGTTAATTTTTTAAAATGTCAAACTTAGCAATAGTCATGAGAAGACTTTTATTAACCAACTAGTTAGAAGCATTCCAAAATATGCACAAATGTAGCTGAGGAGTGAAGTTTTTGGAAAATCATGTGCACTAACACGTATTTGCCTCACAAATACGTTGTGTTCTTAACTGTATGCTTATTTCCTTGCTGCTGAATTAATGTTGAGACAATCTGCAAAAACTATATTCTTCCTAACAAAGACAGTAGTAGTGTTTGTTCTAGAAGGTTTTACCCACAAGACTTTTCCTAGAGGTAAGTTTTGCTGTTGGATCATATTCAAATACCCATCAGCTGAGCTAAACATCTCATTTCAAACAACCAGTGTCTAATTAGAAGCCCTAGTCAAAACCGGTTCTAGCCATTGAAAATCATCACTGGGTTTTTTTTATGTTGTTTTTATGTTTTTTTGAGGTTTTTTTCTTATGATCTCTGGCTCAGGCCTTGAGAGAGAATTCAACACCTGGAGAATCATTCTAATTTATTTCAATCGTAATCTGTTAAGCTATATTTATTATTTGGTAAGTTACAACTTTATTTTCTACATGTTAAGATATGTAAATAATCCCTCAACCTACAGTGGACTCTTTTAAGACAATCATGTGTGGGATGTCACCCAATGGTACATTGAACAAAAAACATGAATGTAAGTAGTTAATTTATTGTGAGAGGAAAATCTCTAGTTACCAGTCATTTTGGGGGAAAATGCAGATATACTTTAAAAAACACTAACTGCTTGACTTGCTGGAAAGATAAAATCTTGATAAAATACTTCATTCACTACTGATATTAAGTAATGTGATCCAAATATCTAATGCAGACTAGCCCAAAACATTGGCTCAAATTGTGCCTTTGGACATGTCTCTTTCTTCCACTGGCTCTGGCAAATACACAACCTGAGGAAAGTGACTTCTTTTGCATAAGCCATAATAAATAACTTAATAATGAAGTGCCTAATATAGCAAAGCAAAATTCTGTATCAGGGAATTCCTTAAATAACACATTGATATGTGCTACAGTGGCAGCTTTAAGATGAAAAAGCAAATATTTGCCAACATTTTGCTGTCTTTGCCACCCTATGGGCAGGTCCCTGCACCTAGAAAGGCTTTCTCCCTGCAGAGGGATCTGTGTGCAGCTGTAGGCTGTGGTCTCCTGGAGGTACTCGAGCAGGAGACAGCACCAGAAGCAGATGGCTGCATGGCTGCATCCTCTGTCGATATGTAAATACTGATCTAAGTGCTCCTATTTTATTGTGAAGGTAAATTGTATAAATGATGTAAGTGCATTATTATTTAGACTATTTTGTAGAAATTAGCAACATATTTCATTGTGAGGTTTTATACTTGTATTTTGGAAGTGTAATTTAAATTTAAAAAAAAAGTAAAGATTGTTAAAAAACATCAATGCTTAATTTTCAGTTTGTGGGGGCAGTGGGAAAGGTGAAAAAAATGCACATCAGCCATATTGAACCTGTAGCGCGTTGACCTTCCATGGAGCAGTTTCACAAATGGTTCTGCTGCATGGCAGCTTCTGTCTGTGGGTGAAGGTTCAGAGTTCTCATCCACTTCTCCCCCACTTCCTCCCCACTTTGTTTCTCCCTCCTTTTGGTAAATTCTTGACTGACTGGTGTTCAGAGGTGGTAGCTGTAACTGGTGTTGAGCGAAGGCTCTTCTCCCAGAGTAACCAGTTTGTAGGGTAAATTCTGGAGCTGGATGCAAGCCTAGCAGTTGCTGTGTTTTACCCTCATTACCAGATTTTTCAAGTGTGTTTCTGAATCCCTGCTCCTGGTAATAAATGCCAAAATGCTGCCTGGTACTCTCAGCTAATGTAGGAGTTTGTGATCGGCTGATCCAGCATTACAGTGACTCTGCATGTAGCTGAACACATAAATGCCACTTCTGAGAACTGACATGGTCATTGGAGGAGCCCAGTTCATGTTGTGCAGCAGGGAGGCAGCTTTATTTCTTGCTCTAGAGCAATGCCCTCAAAGCAGACATGTCAGGGGAAGAGGATGATCAATCTTCCATACAATCATTTAGATTGGAAATGACCACTGAGTCCAGCTGTTAACCCAGCACTGCCATGTCCTCCACTAACCATGTCTCTGAGTGCCACATCTACATGTCTTTTAAATACCTGCAGGGGTGATAACTTCACCACTTCCCTGGGAGGTCTGTGCAGTGGAAAGGAAAGGGGCCCATAAAGCAGAAGAGAGGTGCTAGGTCTGGGGCTGCAAGCTGTCCCTTTGTATGGCCCCTGGCAGGCAGCCTACTGTGGGGCTGTCTTTGCTCCCGAGAGGCTTGTGTGGAGGACAGCCCACAGCTGCTGCCCAGCACAGAGGTCAGTGGTTTCTCAGATTCTTGCAGAGTTTGTACTTAATAAATGATTCTATGTTCACGTGGACAAAATGCTTGGGACTATTTATTACATTATAAGAATGAGCTGCAGCTCTCTGAATGAACCCGCCTGCAGCTAGGACCTTAGGGCTGTGAAGTGGAGGAACCTGGTCCTGCTCAATGCTGGTGTCAGATGGATCTTATTCAATTGGCTTTTTTATTTGGTATGGGATTTTTTTTTCCCCACACATGCTTTCAAATTAAAGAAACCAAAACTTTTCATGCCATTGAATTCAATTTACATGCTATTTTAAAGCAGACTATTTCAACATCTATCTATTTGCACCTGCTTTGCCCCCACCTTCTTCCTGAACTGTGTTTTTTCTCTTACTGGGTTGTGTGGCCAAACACCCATCAAAGGTTATCTCAGACTCACAAATACTGTCAGGGCTGTAGTTGCTGGAGAGGTTGGGCAGTCAAACCCAAGTGACTTTACAAATACTCAAGCTGGCATGAAAATGAACCTTGTGTGTGTGATGTGTTACCCATCGGGAGAGGTTTTTCTTACTTGTGGGCTCACAAGAGTAGTGCTATGCTGTGCTCCTGCCCCAGCTGCCCATTGGTGCACCCCTGGGACTGGTGGCAGAGGTGAGGTGGAGGCACAAATGTAGCCAACATTTCCAAATGCTGAGGAAGGTTGGTGCGAGATGGCTTGCTTCAAACCACCCACCTGTGAGCCTGGCTCTGTTGTTTCCCTGCATCAGCTCCACCATGCCTCTTCACCACTTCTGTCACCATGTTGCACACCAGACAAACACTGGGGCTACAGACCACTGTGTGGCTGGGAGAGCTCTAAATACTCCAGGACTAGGCTGTCAGTAAATGCTCAGGATTCAGAAAACCTGTTTGCCATCTCATGATGTTAATGCTTTCTTCCTTTCTTTATTTTCCATTGGGTAATGAATAATTGCTGGCTGTAAAATAATCTCTGTAGACCCCTAAACCCAATTGTGTAGAAATGTCTTGCTATGCCTGCCAAACCCATGTGAATACTCAGTCCCATGCAGGAGTAAAATGTGAGACTGGGTATTCCCATGCTTGCCTTCAGCCTGGCTTTTCCCCATAGATGTCAACTAGATTTGTGAGTTAAGTGAAATAATGCACATTAAGGTACTGCATCACTGATGTAAATAGAAATATTCTTAGACAGATTTAAAGAAGACAGAAGTAGAAACACGTGTGGTTTTTAAATCACACAGACACCCATTCCAGGTGCTTAGATCTGTGGAGAAAATTATTTTCTCTTCAGAGTCTGGCTTTAGCTGCACCTGGATTTCTGTGCCTTTGGAAACTGAGATAAAGAAAACGAGGGAGCCAGTCTGAGTGGTGCATGGTGCAGGTCCATTATTTCTCATAGTGTCTAATGGCATCTTACAGCTGCCTTTATTTCTGGCAATGTGAAATATTCTTTGAGAAGATAACAATCCAAACACAGGTTCTTCCACTGCACACAGCATTGTGATATCAAGGATCTGGACACTGTGGGCTTTAGAGCCCAAGGTTATATGACTGGCTACAGCAGTTGCTTTTGTAAATAGAGAAGCCACAGGGCTTCTCAGGGATCTCCTCTTGGAGCCACCAGTGCTTTTCCATTCACAAAATTTGTCTTTCTGTCTATTGAATTCATATGCACCCCTTGTTCTCCCAAGTGGACACTGCTAGTTTTATTCCTGGGAACCACAGCAAAACATCCATACACAGATGGAGTCTTTGTTAGCTGAAGTGTTGGCATATGTTTATCGTGTTTATCATGTCTCAAATATATCTACAGTGTGGATAGGAGCAGAGTGGATGCTGAAGGCCCTTCCCAGTGATAGCTTCCCAGAGGTGGATGTTGGCTGGCTGCATCCTTGAGCCAGTGTGGAGTAAACAGCAGTCCATTGGGGCTTCCATATATTGCATACCTCCCATACGATCACACAACTCACTGCAATTCAAATTTCAAGTCAATTGAGGCTTCCCCCTCCCCCTCATCCCCATCACCCCCTCTCACTTTTATAAACAGCACAGTTATAATGGTGCTGCACTCCTGACATGCCCCTGAGTCTTGTATCCCAAGGCACCACCTGAGGTGATGGTGCTACAGGTATGTGACCAGAGGACTCCTATAGACTGTCTGTACCTGCTGGGCGAAGCAGCTTGCAGCTTATTCTTGCCTTTCCCTCTCCTCTCCCAGTTTTGCTGCACTACAAAAGTAGGTTACTGTTTCTTGATGCTAATAAACGAATTAATTGCCTCAGTCTGTCCATCAATGCCAACAATTCCTCTGGATATGCAATTACCAGACTTGTACCACAGAGAGTTGGAAGTGGCCTCCTGAATCTAATTATAGAAAATCCCTTCACCAAAACCTTTTAGGAAGGCATCCAGGTTTGTCTTAAAACAAGTTGCTGAGATTCCGGGGAGGCTTTTCTGTGTGCCTGTATAACTGTGACAAGTGGTGTTGCTTTTTTTTTACTGGCAAACTGTTGCAGACCCCTTGCATTTCATTGCTTGGGAGCTATCTTTCAATTGCCAGCTGAAATTTATCTGTAATAGTCTTATGGCTATCTGATCTTGAGCCAAAACCTATTCCCAGCTTAAATAGTTCTTCTCCCTTGGTAGTGTTTAAGCTGATACGTATTGTTAGGAAGTAAACTCTCAGTCTCTCTTTTGATAGGTTATAAAAACACTCTCTTCTTTTTGGGTAGCTTTCCCTGTCCTGCTGGCCCTCTGTCCCTGTAGGGATTGATGAAAAGGGAAGCTTGAGTGTACGTGGTATAAAGAATGGGCTTGCAGAAAAGCCTTTGAAATGCTGTGCGCTTTCCCTATTTACACTGAAATTAGCCATTTTGATAACTTTGAAAAACACATTTTCATTTAATAGAGTTACATTGGTGATTGATTGGTCATGGTGATCCACGTCCTTCTTTAGCTATTTTTAACTGGTGACTTTTTGTCAGAAAGTATTATTAGTCTCTTTACTATGACTTTGCCCTTGCCCCAGTTAGGTTTCAGAGAATTACAAAATATTCAGAGTTGGAAAGGACCCACAAGGATCATCGAGTCCAACTCTTGGCCCTGCACAGGATATCCCCAAGAGTCACACCATGTGCTTTAGAGCATTGTCCAAATGCTTCTTGAACTCTGTCAGGCTTGGTGCTGTGACACTTCCCTGGGGAGCTGTTCCAGTGCCCAACCACCCTCTGGGTGAAGAACCTTTTCCTAATATCTAATTCAAACCTCTCCTGGTACAGAAGATACATCTAAGGCCCAAGCTGTGTTGGTCACTATGCAAAAAGTTCTACAGTTTACACAGGCAACCTGGAAAAAAACCCACTTGCTGAATGAGGAAAAACCCCAAGAAGCCTCACAGGACACATGGAAAGGAAACCGAAATACTCAGCAGCTCGTGAACAAGATCTGCCTGTTTCTTCCTATTTGTGATCCAGGACTATCTATGCAGGGGCTGGTGTGCAGCCTGGACAGCTCATGGTCCATCACGAAAGGCCTCTGGCCCTACAGAAACTGGTTTACCTTAGCCCATGGAGCTGACCCACCAGTGGCACAGACCCATGCTAGTGCTAGTCAGCCTCTGTGGGCTCTGAGGGGGAGCTGGCAGGTGATGCTAGTTTGGGTGGGCACAGGTGGGGACTTTGGAGTAGGTGGAGACAGCTGACTGTGGGAGGTTGATACACCAGTGGGGAAGAGAGGGAATTGCAGATATATTTGGAATGCACAGGGTAGTGCTGAGCTGGTCTTTTATCTCAGAAGCAGCTAGCCTAGAGCTTGCAGATAAGGTATGAAAGATCTCCTGGGCTGAGGTTATGCTGTGGGGCTGATGGTGTGGGGATGAATCAGCTGCTGTGGACTGGTGAGGTCTTTTTCACTGTGTACTCCTGGAGAGAGTAGCTGCTTGACTATGCTCCTGTGGTGTGATGGCCAAGAAAGCCTAAAGCTTGGTCCTGGGGGCTGCCCTGTGGTGCAGCCTCCAGAGGGGCAGTGTGGTCTTGGTGGCCATTAATGTACTTAACTAATGATTGTTTCTTCCAAGAAGCTTGTGGCCTCTTGTCAGAGGTAAAGTCTTTGTGAGCTTTGCTGCATGCATCTCTTGCCTCTGGGGTGGAGAAAATCCTTATTCTTCAGCCTTTCCTGGTAATAGGGTGGCAGTGATGATGCTGGCTGCTGCTTGGCCTGCCAGCACTGGTGGGGAAATGGCTAGTAGCTGGAACCTGGAGCCTGGGCCAGCCTTCAAAAATACAAACTTGTTTCAGAAAAATCTGATACCTCCCAGAGGAGTAGGTTCCTCTGAGAGAAGCTGAAATTGGCTGTTAGCTTGTCTTAGCTTCACAATAACTTCATGAATATCATGTTATTTTAGATTCAAGGTGGCTGTTGCTGGTTACCCTGCACAATCATAGGCACTGTATTGAAAAACATTTTGACTTGTTGAGTTGGTTTCCTGGGCACTGCACTAAACATGTGAAACTTAATCCTAGATCTATCCTCCCCCTTAATACAACATTTGCAATGGTAATTGTAAAACTTTAATAATTCTGAGACCTTCCCATGTGAAAGCTTTTGTTTTAATACACTAAAAGTGGTGTCCCATGCTGTGTTCTCTGCCTGAGTTTATGTCCAAAGGTGTATAGTCTGTGTGAGATGTAGTTGTAATACTTGTAACCCAGGATATTTAAGTGTTCTGGTTGTCTCAAATGGATGGTGCATACAGGTTTCCATCATCTGTCACTTCTTTGCCCAGTTATATGTTGACTGTGGTGGGTGGGAAGG
>NW_008659944.1:13372-45713 GCF_000695815.1 Acanthisitta chloris
CAGCAGGATTGTACATTTCCTGTAAGTTAATTTAAGTCTCTAGACATTGAAATGCAGTCTTGCCATTAACTTGCAGTTGCCTGTGGAAACGTCTGGCTTCTTCCTTTTCCTTTGGTTTGGACATACGCTGGATGCACGCTTTTCTTATGCCCATGGCAGCCAGAGAATCTGTCATCTTTTAGTGGTGCTTCAGCTGCTGTGCAGCTGCTGCCAGGATGCTTGCAGGGCGGGAGCTGGAGATCTGTGCAGGGGTAGGAGCAAATTAAGGCCTAAGGATTAGACATGTAGGTGGAAGGGGAGCCCTGAGCCAGGAAACTTGAGAAAATTAGTCCTGTAACTTTTTGACATCTTGTATTTATGAAATTTTATATCTCTGAGTGGATTATTTGTACTGAGTGTAGTGATCTCTTCTACAGTGCTTAAAGAGGATTGTCATACTGTCACCGGGATTTTCATGTAGATGTTAACATGAAATTAATGAGAGTAAGTGTGATTACCCTAAGTTAGGGTTATTTTTTTAGTGCACTAAAAATAACCAACAACTGGACACTAACTTGAATATAAGGCTAGTCACATCTTCCATTCCAGGATGAGTAAAATGATTAACTTTGGCAGCTGGACATGCAGCAGTTTTTTCTCTATGTGTTTTTTTTCTTACACACACATACTTAAGCACATTTTTCTATGTAGGTGAGGAATGGTGCTCATCTTGAAAGCACTTGCTTCTGAAAACCACAGAGCTGTTGTTGGGGGATGCCAGGGAATTCTGCAAATATGCTGACTGCCGAAAAATGGTAGCAGTTAAACAGCCCTTGAAAAATTGCCTGTCAGAAGACTGAACTTCTGGTTTTAAACTGACCAGTGACAGCAAACAAAGCTAACTTTTAATTTTGACTTTTCTTTTTTTTTTTTTTTTTTTTTTTTGCTAGTGAATAAATAACATTCCCTCAGCCTGCAAATTTGTCAGTTTAATGCATACCTTTCTTCGTCAAATTTCTGCTGTTTGATAATTAAATACAGCAAACTTTATCTGCAGTTCACAGAGAACTTCAGAAGCTGTGTTTCAGCAGACACTTGCCTCTCTGCTTCAGCTTTTTCTCTGTCCTTCTGGCATAGGTTATGGTGTGCTGCTGCCGATGAGATGGTCCCCTTAAGCAAGCACATAGGTGTCTGCTGCCAGGCTCACCATATTGTGTCTATCTGCAACAGCATCCATGCTGCTTTCTGGTGCGTTGCTACAGGGAAATGATTTGGACCAAAATCAGGATTTGGAGAACAGACCTCATGCAGGGACCTCTTCTGCAGACTGCATCACCCTGAAATGTTTGGAAACACTTTGCTTTTTTTATGTGGCTTGTTTGGTTTCTTTGTTTGTGGGTTTTTTTCCTTTCTGGTGAATTTCTGTAGGGTTCAGGGTGCCACTGTTGGCACTTAGCAAGCATATACAGTTGGAAAGATTAAGACAATTACTGTGGAAATGGTACTGTCAGCTGAAAAGCTGATGCTGAATAACAAAATCAGAGATTTCCTAGCCCTAAAGTATACCCCAGCCTGAAATCCCATCTCCCTGCCTGGGAGCATCAGTTATGTCACTATCCATGTGTGGCTTTGCAGTGGGGCTTCAGGCAGTTGCAGAATACCTTTGTGAGGGATAGAGAAGTGCCTGATGTGCACAGCCTGTGCCACTGTCTGGGCTGTGTCTAGCTCCATCTCTCCATTTTGGAGGTGAGTATGCCATATTCTATGTTCTGGTGATACCCTGGAAACATTTTCCTGTGAAAAGATCAGCCAAAGGTTTTTTGTTGTTTTTCTTTGCTCCTGGTGCAGTGTGTGCACTTGTCCTGCTATGGTCCACTGTACATGCATGTGCTAGTATGTGTAATGAACTGAGCTGAGGTTTAGCTTAAGCCTCGTGCTTTGGGAGCACAACCTGGCTGAGGAGAAGGAAAGGGTCTTGGCTCTGACTCAGGGCTGGGGTATGAATATCATGTGGGATGCACCAGCAGGTCTGCAGGTACTGCTGGGAGCAAAGTTCCACTGCATTGTACATGCAAGTGTGGGTGCAGTGGCAGAGCTGGGTGGAAGCTGCTACTTTGCTCCTGCTGCTGAGGAATGCTGTGCCAGTGTGTGAAAACTCAAACCAACATTTGCTAATGGGCTGGGGAGGGTGTGGTGGGGTGTCTGCTCATCTGTGTGATTAGGCCTCAGAAAGGAGCACTGCAGAGTCTCTCCTTGGGCTTTCACACTTGAGTGGGTGGTCTGGATGCAGCCCCTGGCACTGTCTGTCCTCAGGTCTATGCTGCAGATGTGGCAAATGTGCTCTCTGAGGCATGGGAGTCAGAGTTTTGCTGGCCTCCAGGGGGTGTCAAAGTCCTCAAGTGATCACCAAAACGTCTCTATTATTTCTAGAGCAAGATTGATCAGGTTGCTTGTGACAAAGTAACTCCTGTCAGACAGCAAGTAATGCAACGAAAGTGTCCCTGGTCTTGCCTATGGAGCACAGACAGTGTCTATTCTCAGACTTCGGTTACAGTGTATTTGGGGTACTTCAATAAGGAAATATTTAAAATTAGACACTTTAGTATATATTGGATAGTATCAAACACTCTGTAGCATCAGGCCTCCGCTTTGGGCTACTGCTGCCGATAAATTTTATCAGTCGTAGCTTGAGCGTCTCCTTTTTTCCTGCCTTTGACATAATCAAAATGTCTTTTGCTAGACTAAACACTCATTAAAAAAACCCCAAACAACTAACAAATCAACAGCTGTTTTGAGCCATTTTTTTATCTCCCTGCTCAGATCCAGATTCAGAAGTTCGAAGCAAGCAAGTCCACAGGGTATTTCATTACTCTCTAAAATGCTTTTTTACCCTCACCCTTAGCCCTTTTCTGCTCTTCCCTTTCCATCCCCCGTAGGGTAATTTCTAGGTTATAGGGGAGGGACAGAGGAACACCTCTCCGAGCGTGGGGCTGTACCAGCCTCTCTGTACACCTGCACCAGAGCACAGGACTTTACAGCTGGTCTGCTAACTCCCTCTTGTGGACAGACTTCTCTCTCCTTCCCGCGAGCAGGTGAGCGAGCTTGCAGTGGTATGTGTGGCTTGGCACCGCTCGCAACTCATATAAATTAATTGCTAGCATGTTGTGTACTAATTACTAAAGCACACTGGGTTTGCCTTATCTGGAGGTGTAACTTTGTGGTGTGAACCAACCTCAAATTGGCCCTGTGAATAAATGCTGCTGCAGAAGAAACTGATCATTGCATTTACATTCAGCAAATTGGAACTAAATCTTTTAAGAGCTGCCTTTCACATTTTGGCTGTCACTTGCTACTTTTTGCTTATTGCTAATAAGCTGCACTTTAGCCATTGAAATACTGTGGATTCTTATAGTGCTGTGTAAGTTTTTGGTTATTTAAACAAGGAGAACAAAACTAAACTTAGTTTAAAAGTGCATATCCAAAAGCTGCAAGAGCAGGAATTTCAGGCTTGCCTGTGTTGTAGTCACTCTTACTATTTTTGTTGACTTATATATGATAAAGTGCCACAAATCTGTTCCTTGCATATCTGTTCTGCTTCTGAGGCAGCACTGCCAGGGCTGCCTTGCTGGAAGTCTTGTTCTTTTTACCTCTGCTTTAATGGCATCTGTGGGTAATTTTCTTAACCATTCATATCTCTTTTGGGGTTTTGAAAAGAAGAGGTGAGCCAAGGATAGGTGATGGCATTTTGCTGGGTAGGGTTTCATAAAGGCAGCAAAGTATGGCAAGTCTTGTACTGGTTAACTGTCAAGATTTGTTCTCATTTCCCTGAATAAGTCTGTTAATGAACACAAACTTTCCCAGTTTACGTTATTTAACTTTATATCATGTGTACTTATGAAAGAAATGCATCCTTTTATTTATTATTTTATTTTGCTTTTTTGTATCTCTTGACCTGCCTGAAATGCAAAAAGCTATGGGAGAGGACACTGTGAAACTGTGACTCTCTGGTCTGGCATTGATAGTGGCAAGGGATTTCCCTTTTTGGTTCTTCTGTGCTACACAAGAGACTTTTATAGTTTATACAAAAGCATCCTAAAAATTTTAAAAAAGAAAAATCCTACCTAAAAATAAAAATAATAAACAAGCCTATAGGCATGGGGAGGGCAGTGTGATGGATGAGACAAGGAGCCCTCAGCCAGCTCCAGTCTTTGCATTGTTCCAGCCGGTTCTTTTTACCGCAAAGAGATGGGAAACCTTCTCTTGCAAAAGGCAAATGCACTATTTGACCGAGTGACATTACACTGAGGCATGAAGCTAGGAGGCAGAAATGAGTCGCTGCAGTTACAACTTCATGTTGTATTGCAGTTTTCTAACTTGTTACCTGTCTCTGAGAGCATGAGGCTTCCTGCTCGCCCTGACACGAATGTTTGAGTGATACAGGAATAGGGGAGCTTATGCTTGCTGTTAGCAAATACTCCGTACAGGGCTTGACCATTGAAGAGCCTTATGAATGTGTTCATCACTCACTGAATATTCATGCAGCTTTTATCTCTATTTTGGTAGAGGGAAATACACCAGGAAACAAATAACTTCCTCAGTGCAAAAGCTGTATATAAATAATTCTGAGGCTAAGCACACTTAAAAAACCCAAACATGGATAACTAACCAACCAAGATCAGACACGTTGGTTAAAATAGTTGTCTAATAATTTACAGAGCTTTGTGTCAGATCAGTATACAGTTAGTTTAAAACTAACTGCTTCTCCTGGAACTGGCTCAAGTTTTCCAAAGGAGCACTTTGCCAAAGGGGCAAATCTTTTGGGAAGTCTGGAATCTGATTACATAATAAAACGTTAACTTGGTAGTTGCTCTTATTTATTGTTCAGAGAAGAGATAACTGCTTTTCTGAAAAAACCCCCTGCCATAGGCAGAAATTTGTGACCTAGGATAAAAGAGACATTATATGAACTTAATGGTCCTAGCAGCATGTAGTGCTCAGGTAATGAATGCAGACAAAATCTGTATCAATATTGTTCCTTTCTTTTGTGAAATTTCCTTTTAACACTAAAGCAGATGACTGTATACCCAACATAGCTTTCTGATTTGTGCTTTTGATGCAGTTTGTTCTTCTGTTGTCATATAGCTGTGGTGCTTCTCCAGCTTTCTGGGCATGAGGCTCTTCCTAGCTCTCAGAGCTTCTCAGGAACAAATACTCAAGCCTTAGCACTGTGTTTTGAGTAGGATGAGACTGGAACATGGATGGGTGCTGCATGAGACCTACTGTGGGCTCAGGCTTAGGACCAAATTCTTGACAGCACACTGTCACATTGACCTTCTGGCAAGAGAAAAGGACATTGGGGATAAACTATTGCCATCTGTCTAGGGGGTCAGATAGATGCCAGCAGCAAGTCACATTGGCATCTGCCTGCTTAGAGGTATTCAGTGCTCCTCTAGGCTGGGTGAATGATCTGTAGCACTGTGCTACTGGCCCAGCCTCACACCTACCTGAAAGTGCCCCTGGGTTGTGCAAAGGGTCTCTTCCTCTCAGGTGGAACAGCCTGAAGGTAAGCACGATCCCCTTGCCAAAGCAAATACATGATGCTACTTCAGAGCACCTGTGGCACCTGGTGTGGTTACCACTTCATGCTGATGCACCCTGGTCAGGTCAGCTGATCTTCCACTGGAGATGAGTGTCAGTGGCAACCTGCCCAAAGAGCTGCTGTTTCCAGCCTCTGCAGAGAGGCAAGCAAAATTAAGTCTATCGTAGACAACTTTGCACGTTCTTGCTTCACTGCACACGCTGTTAAGGGCATGTATTTGTTTTATTTCATTAACAGAAACCTCCTCTTCTACGTGTAATGGTTATGATTGCTTTTTCTTCTCCCTGCTTTGACCCTTATGTCCTTTCAATATTTCCCCTCAGCAGAGGTTCCAGGTGCTGCTGACAGGGAGCTCTTAACCTCTGTTCCAGAGAGGAGAGTTGTTCATGGAAATAGGCAAATTAACCCTTTTTCCTGGAAAACCAGGCTAGGATTTTGAAACAAAACCAATTTATTCAGCAATTGTTTTGTTACAATTCCCTGGCCAGGCTTAGCCTTCAGGGCTGGAGGAAGAGTATGGCACAGGTCAGAGAGAGCAAGGCACATCAGGGTAAAATGTCTCTGGAGTGAGATTTACTTACGTTCACAGTGTGTGAGCATGTATTGTTCTTGTCCTGTGTATTTTCTTTCAGGGACAGGAAGAGATTTTGTAACCTTCTGTGAAGAATAGCCTCTCCTTCTGCAGCTTTGACTCAATGTTTGAGTTTCCTCCCCTGAGCTTCCTCAAGGAGGTGTTTCAGCCACAGGTGCTTTGCATATGCGGGAAGAGCATGTGTTTGTTTAGGAATGGAGCACCTTGGCCTTCAAAATCTTTAACTGGCTTTCTATTGTCAGTGTTGCTTATTAATTTATTGTTTCTCATATGACAGAGAGGGTATAAAACTTAGAAAAAAGATTAATTTTCAAAATCAGTAAAATGATTACTGGAAGAAACACATGTTTAGCAACAAGATCAAAGAACAAAAACCTGCCCTCAAGCACATTCCTCCTTTCCCTTCCCTGTCAAGCCCTGGAGTTCCAGCCATCTAGCGCAATCTTTCCTGAATGTTCATTCTTACTTGGTAAGGAAAAGGCACTGGTGGGGTTTTACTGTCACTCTTGTAATAAGTGTTACTCTGAAAGCTTTTGAACCTATTGCTCAGTTGGTTGCATGTGAGCAAGAAATCAGAGACATCCCAAAGATGAGGAAGCAACTGAGCCTTGAGGAACCTTCTCACTGGGGAGATGACCTGGAGTGGATCTCCTTGCCCAGAGGCTGCTGCATGCCTGAAACGGCCACCCCTCTCTCTGATTCTGTGTGTGCTGACCAGGTGCCTTAGGGTGTGTTGCAGCATCTAAGCAAGCATGTCTGGGTGTGATGGGAGGGTATAGGTGCATGGGCTTGGAAATCTGTCTGTAACTGGGCTGTCTTAGTTATGTTGTGCAGGGAAAAAGTTAACTGTGCTGTCTGAAATATCCCTACATGTGTGCTTCTGAGGTCAGGGAGGTTGCAAGTAAAGAGAATTCATGGTTCTAACTGTTGGCGAAAGGGTATAGACTTCACTGAAATTGAAGTAAATGGGGAAATCAAAGGTCAGAGCGCTCAGACTTGGATTTCTCTTTTTTACTTGCATGAATGTTACTAAGGCAAAGTTACCTACTTCTTTCTTCTTCACAAAGGCTTTTACCTTGATGCTTAATCTTTCACAATGAAGCTGTAATTGCCTTACACAGCTTGAAGAGAATGCTGACTGCCACCTAGTCCATGAGTTCCAGGGACTACTGCAGGTCTTGAGATCATTTATAGTGCTTTACACTGGGACTGTTAAAGTTAAGACCTGTCCCATATGAGGACAATGCAAGCTATTCTCTGAGTCTTTTTGTAACATTAATAATAACCAACAGACATTGGGAAAGAGACTGAGGGAGAGAAATGTCTTCTCAATAAAATATCTTCAGTTTTAAGCACTCATGGACTATCCTAGTTTTGCTCAGCCCTGCTTTCTGCATCACTCTGAAGCTTCTGCCTGGGACCTTTCCTAGGTCTTTCAGTGCCTTGTTAAGGGGTTGAAAAGCCCTTGGGATGGATGTATAATGCTTTTTCATTGTTTATATCCTATTTTCTTCTTGGTGAGACAAGATGTCTTAATGAGCATTTGGAAGTTGTACAGCAATTTAATTTGAAAATTACTGATGCTTTTAAACTTCAGGTAAATAGTTGCTCATGAGGGCCAGATTGAGAGGATGGAAACTGGAGTCAATGATAGGACTGGGCAGGAATTCACTGATGAATCAGCTTTTGTTTGCTTGTGTGGGGAATGGTGTCTTGCCAAAACGGAGGTGTGTGGATGAATGGCAGGTAATGCCCTGGGAGGGGGCTGTGCTTGAATTTCCTTGGGGATAGCTATCTGGGAGGGTGCTCCTGTGCTGGGAGTGCCACAGCTCCTGACTGCAGCACAGCCAAGCCCCATTCTAAGGCTCCTGGTTTAGACATAGCTGCTAAATTTTGAATGGAAAAGCTCAAAATAAAATATTTCACAGACAGTCTCTGCAGCAGTTTTGCTTTGTTTGGATTCTCCCTTCCATAGGGAAGTCTTACATCCCAAAACTGAACAATAATGTTCACAAGCACGGTTCCACAAATGAAAGAAATCCTGGCTGTTTAATGCAGTGGGACCTATGTCTGAAGCAAATGCTAGAAAATAATGTGATACTAGCAGAAGAAATAAGGCATATCTTTTCATTAATAAAAGTGGACGAATTCACTTTTTTTTGATGGAGCAATGTGGCCTGTATATCAGCAGAGGTAATCTATCAGTAACCAGATACATTACTCTAACAGTCAATATCTATAGCTATTGATCTAGTCAGGTAAATATTGCATCCAGTAACCAGATTGTCTTGATGCAGAAGCCATACATGTGAATTGCCAAGGATATGTGTTTAACAACACAACAGCCTGCATAATTCAGACTACTCTGTAACTGCTTTTTCTGGAATCAGGTGTGAATTCACTAAAGTAACTAAGCAACATCAGCTGCAATGCTGAGGTTCAACATAAAATACAAAGTGTTCGGTATGTCACAAGCTACTAGTGTCCTCTGTATAAGATGTCCTTGCTTTGTTATAAGCAGCCTGGGATGCTACAGAGGCTGCAGTAAGATTTGGAAATAAATCTGTGGAATAGCAACTCCAGTTTAACTTATTTTTAATTGAACTAGTTTCAAAGGACCCACGTGGAAAGTAATGGGTCCCAAGATGTGCAAGGGTCATGCTATAAGAGCAAGAATGTCATTCCCTTGTGAAAACAAAATCTGGTTTGCTGCTGTCCATCTGATCAGATGTGAAGTAGTACTTGCTTAAGCAAATCCTCCAGGAAGTTCATAGCTGGACCTCAGCCAGCCTGTGCTTCCAAGGAAGTTAAGTTCATAAGAAAATTCAGAGAAGGGAAATGGGAACTTGGGTGTAGCAATAAAATTGCTAGGTAGATTTTTAACGTATCTTAAAGCAAAGGATTACGTAATGCCCAGTATTCCATCAGTGTTAAAACAGAGTTTTTATTTTTGCAAAACTAAGAGTTTTGAATAAATCTGAGAATTTACATTAAGCTTGCATTTTTGCTATAAGATATGCATGACTGTGATTTCAGATAAAAGATAAACAGATTATTTAGCTTTACCTATTGCAAGTTACTTGTCAGTCAATCAAATGTTGCAAGAGTATCTTCAGAAATGCCTTGGATTCTTCACCTGAACAAAATGTCAGTTGTTTTTTTTCTACGGAGGCATGAAGAAAAAGCTAATGTTTTGGTAGATCAAACTACTGGAAGCAAGCATTGCTTTAATCCACAGTGAGGCAGTCATGGTTTACCTACTGTGTGACTTGTTTTCATCTCCTTAACGAGTATGCAGGGAGGAAATGGAAGTTTTGCAATATGTATCACTATTCCAAGGAGAATTGTGGTTTGAAACTTTTTCAGAAGTGTAAGTTACATCTATTTAGTAGTATTGAATATAAGGTTTTGTCAACTCTATTAGGGGCATCTGTTAACCACATGTTTTTCCTCTATTAATTGTGGGGAAATATTGATTATGTGTGCCTTGTTAGTGAATTACTACTTACAGTAGGTTTTCACTTGATCAAAACAGCTGAGCCGAGACTGAAGTGCTGGGCACTGTGGAGCTCTGCTGTCTAGAAGCTACAGAGGGTGTTACTTCAAAGTAGCTCTTTGAAGGTATGTAAGGGAGAAAGCTCTCAGCAGAATTGCTGAAGAATAGCTGGCATGCAAATAGTGTGCGGGTTTCCTGCATCCCACAGGACAAGACAAGCTTTTAAGGAAAAAGAGTCAAGTAATGGAGAGACTTAGAGGGACAGGCACAAGGTTTCTGTAAGCAAACTTTGCTCTTTTGGTACCGAGTCAGTATTATGATCCTACTTGAATTGAAATATTAATGGGAGAAGCTGCGTGTGCTGCTCAGAAGAAGGGGGGTAGAAGGAACTTTTTTCTCATCTAAAAGCTATGGGCAAGGTACCCTGACTTGGCTACTTGATGTAGTTTAATTTTGTCAGAAAAGAGTGGTCTGTCACTTGCTGCAAACTCATAAAGCATCCTTTAGTACTGCACCTTGTTCACATTAGGCTTCGCCTTTGTTGCTTCCTCGTGCCAGCACATATTAAAACTTGCTTGGGTTTACTGCTGCAAAGAGACTCTTCCGGTTTGAGTGTGAGTGTTTGGGGTGCTGATACCTCTCACTTCACTCTGTTGAGGAGCTTAGATCTGTGGTGGGCCTTTCTCCAGGAATTCAGCTATCCATATTTTAAGGGTGAACATTCAAATACATGCAAGCTGGAAATAATTGTTGAAATGTTTCTTTCAATGAAAAAGAAATAAATTAAGCATAAGGTTATTTGCTTGCAAAAGAATAATGTGTTGAAGTGGACAGTTTCTAAAACTGCCAACTTGTATTGCATATTGGTATGAATAGTTTTAGCTTGGTTGAGTGTGAATTATGTCAGATTGTTGCCTTGTATTAAAAATATCCATGGCATGAGATAGATATATTTGCATGAGACCATATGTCTGTTTGCTTGCTGCTTCCAAGTTGTAGTCTGTTTATGCTCCAGCACCTCACTGAGAAGTGTGCAGTTGCCCTCTGTGCCCATGTTGAGTTGTCTTCAAATAACAGTGTTTCTGGGCAAGCAAAATTTTCCTGGCACTGAGCACAATATGGAGTAGAGGTCTTAGATTGCCAGCTTTTTGGAGGAGAGACCTGTCACTTCTATTTATATCAAAGCATCTGTTGACATAAAATGTCTGCTAAACTGCTGTGTGTTATAAGAGGACCTGGCTACTCAGATCTGGACCTGAGACTCTGTGATGTTGTGCAAACAGTATGAGCTGGTTCCTGTCCCAAAGATTTGTAATCAAATATCAGATAGAGCAAGTTAGGAGGATATCCACCTACTAGTGTGATTATTTTACTGCTGGAATAGTAGAAAAAAATGTCCTCAAAACTTTGTGATTTAACAGTGCTTGGCATAGAGAAGCATTCTAAAGAATCTGCTTTTCTGGCTATAAAAATCAGCTCTGTGATTTGAAGTACCACAGTGCTGCGTCTTGTGAAACATATCTGTTCTATTAATACCTCATTCTAATAAAGTGAATAGCACTGGAAACTGTCAGAGGGTCAAATGAGCTGGATAGCTGTCATATTGTTTATTGGTATTTACTCACTTGACTCTGACATAGTATACTTCTAATTGGCAGGCAGGCAAATGAATTGGCAATAATTCTTCCTGCAGTGTTCTCAGCAGCATGCAAGGGAACAGGAAAGGGAAGGAGAAGCTCTAATAGTATCATGCCTGGGGGGAAAATAACAGGACTGAAATCCCAGGAATCAGAAAGAATAAGGGAAACTTCAGAGGAGGAAAAACTATGTGTGTGGAAAGTTCCATTGCACTGATACCAGCTTGAGAGAAGGAACTGGAAACAACCTTCCCTGTTCCACAGCAGACAGAATTTTGTAATCTCTTCTGTGTAGGGATCTGTCATGGAAAGCAGTGAGGAGCAATCCGTCTGAAAAAAAATGGCACTAAGCCTGGAGCTATGAACTGGTCCAAGTCCAAAACAAGGAAGGTTTGTTTGATTTTGAGTTTTACATTGTCCTCAGGGTTGTGGCAGACCCATGCCAGCCTTGGCTTTTTCTTACACTTGGATTAATGTGAGGCATGAAGAGCCCTCTAAGCAAGCTAACATGGTAGAAGACAGTCATGTTCTTTTTCATTCACATAGATACATCTCCATACCTCTTAATTAAGCTGCTTTTGAGTTTTGAGGTACAGCCTTCGGTAATCACATTAAAATCAAAGGTGAGAATTTGATAGTACTGGGATACAGTCTAAGAACAAAGATACAATTTACTTCTTAAATTTGAAAACTGAGAACCCATAGCATTTGCTAGTTGTCTGCTGTATCTTACTGAGCATTGGAGCATGGAGAGATTTAATGTGAATGTGGCTGGTGCCCAATGGGACACTTGGTCACTCCAGTGCTGAAAAGGTTTAATGGGACACAGCTTTCTGTCCTGGAAGGAAAAGCAAAGAAACTAACACCAAGTTCTGCTGGTGATACTGACTGCTTTAAGACAGAATAGAGCATAAAGAAAGAAACCAGATACTACTTTGTGGGTAAGGAGATTAATAAAAACAACCAACAGGGAAACACAAGAAGGTTTTTAGGGACTTTCCAGGAATTTCAGTCAATGACCAGAAATCCAGATGTGTAACAGCACTGGATCCATGTGCTAAGGAAAATATTTCTGAAAGAACAAGAGGGAAAATAGTGCTTAAAATTGGTCTTCTCGAATCATATTAAATGATCAACTTTTGGTTCCAGCATTTGAAGATGACTGCCAAAACCTTGTAATGTCTGTCCTTTATGATGGTTACCACTGCTATTAACTTTTTTTTTTTTTGTTCATTGCCCTTTCTTTCGGGGCGGGGGGAAGCTGTTTCATTAGTAAAATTGGATGTATTCTTTTGGGAAGCAGTAAGCAGAGATTGGACAGAGGGTAGGATTGGGGGTGGGGGGGTGACTGCTGTATTTACTACCTCAGACACTACTGCTTGCTTATTTCCTGACTAACAGACTTCCAGAAGGAAAGCAGGGCTTAAGGAAAGAAATAACTTTTCACAGACATAACAGGCCCCAGAAGATTACCCTGAGTTACTTTAAATTTGATTAAACTCATGCCAGGATATTGCTTTCAGATATTCTGTTCAAGGGGAAAGTGGTTAAAAAAGTGTAAGGAATATGGGTCACAAATTGACCTTTTTTTTTCTGCTATTCTTCTTCTCTTGTTAATAAACTGTAACATGATTTGAAGAGCTCATCATGTAGAACAACTGCAGGAATGGCCCATATTACAATCTGGTGACTCTTCCATGCAAGACACAGAGTTTGTGATATTCTTCCTGTTTTATCTCAGTCACCAGCTGTGTAACCTCTATGAGAAAGAGACTCTTACTGAACATAACTCTACAGGTGATGTTCTCATTTCCACTGCTGTTCTTCCCTGATTTTTCCCAGTATGAGCATCACTAAAATAGCTATCTACATAATGTCAGTTGCCATTTTAAGTCTCAACAACGTAAACTCAAATCTATTTTATTGCCATCTTCTCATATCTTTATATAAAAAGCTTGGAAATTGATTCTCTAAATCATACACTGTTACAGTAGGAAAATGCTTGTGATATGACATGACTTCACTCAATAAATCTTTTTTTCCCAGGTATTTTATTCTCCCAATACCTCCCAAGAATAATTGGACAAGAATAGGCTACGTGAGTCCAGCTGAAGTTGAAGTGGAGACTTGTGGCAGAGGATAAACTAAGCTCAGGTCTCTCATAACAGAAGCAAATAGCCATTTTTTTCTAGATTTATAACAAAGTTGCAAAATTGCTTCTTGTCTTTAAAAGGTGCATCTTGGATGGTTTCCATTAGGCAAAAGCATAAGCTACTGCTATAGTGTGGGAGGGAGTGTAAGAAAAGAAAGAAACAAAAGGCATTTTTCCCAATCCCTGGAAAGCTTTCAAAAAAAGAGAGTATTAATGCACTAGGGGGAAAAGTATGAAGAAAGCACACACAGCTGCTATCAAGAAAATTATGCAGGGCTGATCAGATGACAAAAATGTTGGGATATGCTTCAGGGACTGTAGCTGCATCGCCAGAGGAAATCTGGTAGAAGTTCCATAAGTAAGCAGGAGTTTTTGTTGATGAAAAATTGTTCTGCTGGTGTACTTTTAGTTATAAAGTGATGTTCAAGCTCTCCCTGCTGCTGGATCCTTCACCTAGGGAAGCGTTTACTGGAATTTAGTTGAGTTTTGAGCATTAAAGAAAACTGCAAATAACACTAACGTTAGCATATTCTGGCTTAAAATTTTGGTACCTATTTATGTGCAGACTCTTCAGATCCTGTGAACCTGAGAAATTCAAGTCTTGTCATACTGTCATGGAGTAAAGGGCTTTGTCCTGTTCAGAAACAGGGACTTACTTCTACACACCCACTAAGCTAAGAGAAGGGCTGTGGAAAGCATGGCTTATCTGTGGACACATGGATAACTCTCACTTGGAAATGTAAACAGCCATTCAGAGGTGGGGCTGGAGTTAGTCCTTCTGCAGGAATAGTTGCATGTTTCTCAAGGGATAACGTGTTTTCTGCAGAGTTGTTGTGCGAACTCCCAATGCCCTTCTAATACTCACCTCTCCAGTGCTGAGGTCTGTAGGAAGAATAAACAGGACTTTTTTTGTTAGATGCAAGCTTTCACTTGCTGAATTAATTTATCCAAAAGATAATCCAGAAGTCAGGAGGCAGTAGGCATAAACTGAAATACAAAGTATTCCATTTACACATAATAGGAATATTTTTTTAATGGTGAAGATGGTCAAACAGTGGAACAAGTTGCCCAGGGAGGCTGTACAGTCTTCATCTTTAGGAATATTCAAACCTTGTCTTGACCAATCTGCTGTACCTGATCCTGCTTTGGGCAAGGGGTTTGCACCAGATGATCTCCAGAAGTTACTTCCCAATGCAGCAATTCTGTGGGTTTTTTATGAGGTAGGATAAAGGCCTAAGCACTTATATTTTAAACATCTATTGAATAACCAGTCCTAGTGATATTTCAATGTGCCAGTAAGTGGAAATAAATAAGAATAACTATTGGACAATTTCCAAGTTACTATATGTTGAGGTTAACAGAAACATATCTGTGCCTTAAAGTCTACCACTCCAGTGATAATTCTGAAAAGTGAGTTTACAGGAAATACAAAAGCACCATTAATTCAAGATTCTTGGAGTAAGTATTTTGACAGGATTTCAGGGCTATTTAATTGCCTAGATCAAAGACAAGAAATGTAGACAGCCCATGTTCATTAGCTGCCTTGTTAGAGATGCGTAAACTAAGGAAGTTCCTTCCCATTCGGTCCAAAAAGCTGTGCACATAAAGTTGGATGTGCAAACATACCTCCACATAACCAAGTGTAGTGAACTGAGTCTCTTGTGAAAACCTGAGGGCCTTTATGATCCACAGCTGAGGCAGTGTTTGTGACTGAAAGCTCCTGAGGACTTGCCCCCCCTCACAGTGCTCAGAACATAAACACAAGACACCCAGCTGCCCATGCTATGTTCATTCAAAAAAGGCAGAGGGAGAAGCAATGTTCACCTCTTGCACAGTGACTTGGCAGCTACTAGCAACTCCTCCCTATGAAGTGATAGCTCTGGTTCAGCTATTTCTGCAGTCTATCTCTTTCCAGCCACATCCCTAATTCACAAACTGGGAAACTGTCCAGGCTGGATCTGGACTCTGGCCTAGTTTTGCTGCAAGGAAGTGATGAGATCAAATTATGGCCAAGCAAAAGCAACATAATGAAAGATTGTACAGGTTTTGAGAACACTAGGAAAGTGTTTCAGGTTTTGCCCGGGAAATCAAAGGCTATGGTTTTAGTAACTTGAGGCAGAAGAAGCTTTTGACAGCAGTGAGAGAAAAAGCTCCTCTTTCCTTTTCACTCTCTCATCTGATGTCAAATGCAACCCATGTGGCATAGAGCTTTTCAATTTACACTATCACAGCAGTCATGGTTGTAAGCCATCTTGTTATAGCATTCACCTCTGGATCACTTTGTTAGAACAAACATACACTTCATTTTGATGTTTCTGCTGCACACACTGGTGATGAAATAATTAAGACTGTGCATAATAGCAGTGACCAACAACCCCAAAGCCATATGAAAGCACAAGGAAGCAGGTCTTGCTATACTGAACTACTCTGCTGTCTGGGCTGGCTGTAGATTTGGACTGACATTGATTTTCAGCTGGTTTTTGGTGGGTTATCTGTCAATACAATAGCAATAGGAGCTGCATATTCTTCATATGGATTATTAACATTAGAGTATAGATTTTCTGTATTAGACTTCGGCAGTAAACTGTTCTCAGCCTTCTACACTGTTTGAAGGATACCTGGCTGATGAGTGCCTCATCCAGGATTGAGGTTTCCAGGAAGGATTGTAAGCAGGTCAGCAATTGTGTTTTCAGGTGGAATTTGATCATACTGGGTGATATAGGAGGGGGTTATCCTTCACTGCTTTCCCACAGTTCAATGATTAATGATAAACAGTTAATGACAGTACAATGATAATCCCTTCAGAAGACAGGAAGGCTGAATTCAGTATTTCTGTACCTCTTATGTCTCCTTTTAATTGAAAATAAAAACCCAAACACCCAAGAAACACTCTTAGATACTTTTGTAATTGCTGACATATTTGAAGGAAAATTGATAAAGTTGTGTCTAGGCATAGCTTAAGGTTTCTCCATTTACATCTATAAAAACTGTCTAATTCAAGGTGGTCTGTAGTATCCACCCTTGCTGTGTTTCAGGGCTGACTGTACTGCAGCAAATGTGTGAGTCTAGGTATCAGCTTTGACTGGAATTTTAGGTAAGACAATGAGAGTAGCTATCTCTTCGAAGGCAAGAGAGAGCCAGTAATTTTTAAGGAGACAATAACTGTAAAAGAAGAGTGTATGAAATGACATCAGACCAAACCTGCCTTGTAAGAGATACAAAGTCTGATCTGTGGGTCATTCACTTATATCAGGAAAGTTGTGTGCTTACTTATATGAGAATATAGCTTATAAAAACACAGTACAGTTTGAATGTTATTTTCCTGCACAGTTGCTTTTCTTTTTTTTTACAGTCAATGCTGGCTTGCATTGCCTATAGAATTAGGTCAATTGCTTTGTGGTATCCTGGTGGAATTCACTTTACCATGTGTGTTCATCTGATGACCATCATCTCTGTTACCCACGAGGACTGAATAGCAGAACCACAGAGCCAAACACATCAATTTTTTTCGCCCCTTGAAGTAAGATTTAACAGGCTTATTTCCTGTGCCATAGGCTAGCTTTTAATTCCTAACCCGATTCTAAAAGAAAAAATAGAATATAAAGTTTTCTTTCTCAAGCTGGGTTTTACAAAACTAGGCATCTGAAAGCTGCAAGAGTGATTTGGATGGGACATGAGCTAAATGTTAACTCATGTAAAAACAATCCAGTTAAAAAGTAATTTCATAGCTGATTATTGAAGATTTTCTTCTTTCTCTTCAGAAGTTGATGGGTCTGATACAGGGGAGTAATTCTTGTGTACATACATTCTTTAATTGTCAATGCAACTCTTGCATTCTAAATGGACGCCACAGTCTGTATACTACTTACTGAGAAGAGAAAGCAGTTAGATTTCATAGAATCATAGAACGATTTGGGTTGAAAGAGACCTTAAAGATAATCTAGTTCCAACCCTCCTGCCACGGACAGGGACACTTTCCACTAGACCAGGTTGTTCAAAGCCCCATCCAACCTGGCCTTGAACACTTTCAGGGATGGGGCATCCACAAGTTCTCTGAGCAGCCTATTCTGGTGTCTCATCACACTCCATTGTGAAAAATTCCATCTGAATATCTAATTTAAACCTATCCTCTTTCAGTTTAAAGCTATTGCCCCTTGCCCTGTCACTACATGCCCTTGTAAAAAGTCCCTCTCTGGCTTTCTTGTAGGACCCCTTTTAGGTACTGGGAGGCTGCTATATGGTCTGTAAGGCAGATGCATTGACAATACAATACTGAATGAAAACTGAACTGGTTAACACTGCAGTTGTAACACAGTAAAGCAGACCCTGCACTTTCCTGAGTGCCCTAAATGTAAAATATTGCAGACAACTCTGAAGTTACAAATTCACCCAGAGATGGAGAAGTTAAAATGAAACTACTATGTTTTATGTAACCACTGCCTATGCAATTTTTTTAATGAAGACTCTGTTCAAATTTGTTTCATTAAAGTAAATTGTTCAGTGCATATCTATGAAACAAACAGAAAGGTGACAAATTTCTGGAGGCTCTTTTACACTCAGTGACAAGTATAAATCTGGATGACAAGCTACAGATAGAAGAATAATTTTGATAGACTTTTATCTAGCACTGTTTTGAGCTATGTTGAGCAAGATCCTTTATACAACTAAGTGACATCAACTTTTACAAACATGGAAGCTGGGCATGAAAGTTACATGAAGATCATATGCCATCAGTGACAGAGGAAGGAGCGAAACTTGCATCACAATTTCTGGATCAAAGCAGGAAAATTTGACAGTTACAACTCTGAATCTTTGTTTACTTGGGGTGTGTGGAGGCTAAATCATTGTAACAGATGGTGCACTCTACTCACCTATGTGATAAAGGAGATAACGAACTATAGAGGCTTTGCATCCAGTTATTCCTAATACTCATAACTTGAAAAGAAGTAACTATTGGGGATGAGCAAGTACTAATTCATTTAGGGGATCTGGCACCATTCACATGTTTTTATTATGGCAGAGAGAATTTTTCATGCAGATTGGGTGAATGAGAATTAGCCATAAACCTGCATTGAAAGTGCTGAATAGCTTTTATTACATAAAAAAAAAGTGATAAATAATTCTGAAAAGGTCTGAATTGTCGATTTTAAGCTTGAGATTTTTGTTTTGTTTCAGGAATACATTTGCTCTAAAGCAATCAGGAAAAGTAAACCTATGAAAATTAATAGAAGAAATGGTGTATTCATCCTCAAATTAGTATCTTTAAATTTCAATTTAGCAATAAATCCCAGACCTACTTATTTGCCCCCTACCTCTAACTTAGAGATTTGAACCAGTAATTTATGAATAAGACTAAGGGCCCCAGTAGTGAATGTTGTGGCATTTACACCCTTTTGTGAATCAAAGCCAGGCTTCTCAAAGCTCAATGCTCCAGCTGTGCTGAAGGCCTGGAAAACATTTCTCTTTGGCATCTAGCAGCAGTGAAGCCCCTTGCAGTAGAATTGCTCCAATTAATGTCCATCCTGGTGGATTTGGACCACCTCCACCTGAAGCAGGGCAAAACAGGAGACGTGTTTTGTGTCTTTGTGGAGAAGATTGTTCTGATTCATATTAGTGTTGCCCCCTCCACCAGGAAAAGGGTCATGTCAGAAAGAAACACAACATCTCTGGTTGATTTCAGTGAGTAATCTTACTCAGTTTGCAGAGTTACTTGGAGAACTGAGAGCTTTAGTCTGTTAGATGGACTAGTGCCCAATGTGGCTAGTAAAAGTAAGAACACTGTTAAAGTCATTACCAGAGAAAAATCACACCAGCCAACTTCAAATAGACTGTTGGTTTCTTGAGACAGGGCCAAGCTTCTTTTGATACTGAGAATCTTGCCAGTTACCCACCCTTAATACATGTGTATATAAAATGTTCCTTTTTAGTCTGAACTGCTAAGAAAACAAGACATATGTGAGCTCACTGTCTGTTTATCTATCCCCATTCCTTTCCCTCTCATTGCTTTTAGCCCCACTGCTCAATTTCCACCAACTCTGAAAGAAGGTTTCAGTGATCATTAAACCCTCACTGATTTGGGGGACATCAGGAGCTGAGTTTAGGAAGGGGATGATGCTACTTTCTGCCAGGAGAGTAGGGACAGCCCAGGACCCTGTACAGCAGTAGGTCAGTGGGTATGCTGGCCACCTAGATAGTGACTGGACACAGTGTGGGCTGCCTCTTACGCCCAGGATGCTGGGTAGATGTTGGGGGAAGCTGGGCTGTTGCCAGGAAAGGTAGTTGAGAAGTAATGCTTGCAGTGTGTCAAAGCCAGGCTTGCTGTGCTGCTTGCAGAACAATTTTTAGTAAGACTAGGTATGGAGATGCACTGCTCAGTCATTTGCTGTGCCTGCTTTGCTGCTTCTGGCTGTGTGCAGGGCTGTGCTCATCTTGCCATTCAAGTGGTTCTTGTACTCTGAAATAATAGCAAAAACAGTCTCGGCCACACTGAAGCCAACAGCAAGACTCTCACCTTCCTATTATGTTTGGTGCAGAACAATTTTTAGTAAGACTAGGTATGGAGATGCACTGCTCAGTCATTTGCTGTGCCTGCTTTGCTGCTTCTGGCTGTGTGCAGGGCTGTGCTCATCTTGCCATTCAAGTGGTTCTTGTACTCTGAAATAATAGCAAAAACAGTCTCGGCCACACTGAAGCCAACAGCAAGACTCTCACCTTCCTATTATGTTTGGTTTCACCAGAGGACTGCTTGCTTATTCCTTTAAGACCGTGAACCTTCGGAATGGTTATAGATAGTACCCATCTTCCTGTGACAGGGATGGCTGGATTCGTGTTCAAATGAACACCTTTTCTTATGAAGAGGTCTGAGAAGGGAAGGCTTTGGTGATGATGAATTGGCCAAGGGAAGCTCTTTTGGGTAGAAAACACAGGATCTTGTTTGGTTTTGCACTCTCCTATTCCGTATATGTATGATGACCTGCTTAAGTGAGTTCATTTCTGTTCTGTAAAAATTACGGACCACAGGGTTTCTCTTCAAAGATACATAACTTCACAATGTCTGAGTTTTTGACTGTGGTTTATTCCTGATAGATGATGCCACCAGAAATTCTCTAAAGAGAGACCATTTTCTGTTGAAGATCCTGATCTGTGAAATGGGCTTGTACTGCTGGTCTGGCAATGGGTACATACCATTCAGGGCAGAAGGCAGGGTGAAAAGATGGTGGATCTTGCCTGATGTTACTTATCTGACTCCTTATCTACCAAGGAGAACCTGCTGCTTTCTTTCAGTTTCTGGACATATATATGTATGGGTTTATATTTTCCATAAATTTCCACTTTTTTAATATATGCAAACATTTTCTTCATTCTCTTGGAGAAGAAGTACAACAAGCCAACCACCAATTTTCTTTTTCTTGCTGAGATGTTTACATGACTTGCAGTCTTACTGTAAGCGGGGTGGAAAGACACGTGTTGAAGTGATTATGTGTAAAGAATCTGTTCCAGCATGTAATCCCTACACTCCTTTTATAAACAAACACTAATTCATGCATTCTGTCTTATGAAAAGCATTGGTTAGGATTTAACAGGATTTTTGTGAAAAAAGTGAGTGAAAATCTAAGAAGGAAACAGTAAAGGAGCTAGATCCTGATGAATTAACAGGAGAGAAACCAGATGGATCATGAAACGTTTACTGAGAAAACTATCTTCCTAACTAAAGTGACTAAATACTTCACCCAGGCAGTCTCCACATGGGTCTGAAATGAATACCACTTTGAATTAAAAATGTACACGCATGCTTTGAAAAGAAGATATTTTCTTTGTCACTACCAAGCCTGCAGCTATAGTATCACAGAAATAGTCTCCTGTAACTGGTAAAAATGGCTGTGAATCAGTAATTCCATCCACAGGGAACCTTCTGTTTCTGCACTTTGCTTTTTCATCTGTCTGTGGCTCAGCTCAGGTTGGCCACACACTGTACCTCTATGCACCAAGGCATCATACCACAGCATTAGTCCTTTTTCTGGCAAGTAAATGGACACAATACCCAAAACTTGGGCTGCATTATTCCTTTCATAAAGACCTTAAAATAAACAATATAAAACATTTTATTTCTAAAATTACAAATTTTCTCAACAATAAGATATTACTAAGACTACTAGAATCTTGTATTTGGAGACATATTGTGGTATTTTGTGAAGGTTATTTCTTTTAAGTCTTCAAAGGGTCTTTCTGAGAGCATGGGAGGACTGTGCCAGTACCGTCACTGTGTCAAAGGTGAGTTGTGGAAAAAAAATTAGATATTCAAGAAGTAACATCCTGGCATTTAAATTTCCAGGCAGCTGTGTGAGCTGCTGTTTCTTCCTACATCAGCAGCATCTCATGGGAAATGTCTGGGACAAGCTGCTGGGTGTTTTTACGTCACTGTAGTGAATCTGCTCTTCCTGAAAAGCTGGAACCTATTTATTTTTAACAGCCTCACTTATTTCCCAAGGGTCAGCATGTTTTCACATACCGCATTTTAAAAATTTCTGAGGCAGAAATGATGCTTAGACCTGTCAGTCCTTTCACAATGGAAGATTTTGTTTGCCACCAGCTCCCTCACCTCCTTTCAGGGCAGTAAGCCATAAGGTTTTGAGATGAGAATACAGTAAGCGACATACTTCCACTTTTTGACATTGCCTCCACTTTGCTATAATCATGACCCAGTTCTAGTATCCTGTTTTTTGAGCTAATTTAGCAACAAAATTTAGATGCTAGTATGTGTAAAGTGAGTGCGTAGATAGGCTGTGCAGACAGTCGTTCTGAGTACTGTTTGAGGGCTTTTGGGCTTGTGTGCTAACTGATTTCTATTGCAATTGTTAGTCCTTATTCCAGGCCCGCCCTGCACAGGACTTGCTGGTTCTCTTGTTGCAGGCACAGGCTGCTGTGGCATTTGAGGAACGATGTAGCTGGGGCATAGGCTGTAGAAGACAAGTGTTAAAGTCAGCTGAACTACTGTTCCCATGAAACACAGAAACTGATCAAGGGCATAAAAATGAAATTGAACAGGATGGACTAGATTACTCTCTTAACCAACTGCTTTTACAATTGGTTTGTGGGAAAATCTGAAGTTGTAGTTGTTTGTTGTAATACGCAAGAAAAACACTGAAGATTTTCCATAAGACTGGAATTCCAGTTCCTACTCAGCTCTAATATCAACTCTTCTGCCCTTTCTCTGCAGCATATTCTTGGTGTGTGAAGTGTGGGCTCTTGCTCCAGAGACGTTTATCAGTGACTGTACTGCTTTTCCAATAGGCATGGATATTTCTGTGAAACTGTGAAAGCAAACGATAGACACTATTTTTCCTCTGTCTGCATCTACAGGGATTAGAGCTTCAGGAAAGCGCAGGATTTCTCAACACCATAATGAGGTATCCATCTAAGCCTGCTATGGGAGGAAAAAGTCTTCATTTAAACAAACAGATAACAGATAACTTTCCTGACTCTGTCATCATTGACTTTCTTCTGAAAAATCTTAATTCTGTTTAGGTGTAAATACTTTCAAGGGGGCTTTCAAGACTTGATTACAACAGTTACTACTGCCCCCAGAAATAGCTTTTATATATAAATTTTACTAGAACAGTTCCAAATATTTTCCCATTTTAATTAATTGCTCTTAGAACTATATTCAGGAAGTATTCCCTTACTGTTGATATATTAGGACATTAGATGACTATTCTAGAAGTGCAAATAAAAGTTATTCCAAAGATCTATTGGCTATTTAAAATCATTTGTGGTTAAAGTGAATTAGGAGATTAGTATTAGTAAAAGTGGGAAATGTTTATATATTTAAGAGTTCCTCTACTGTAAATGTCAGGCTTTTGACATGAGTTGCACTGCAGCTCAGATAATGAGTTGCTTTTAATTTATTACTTCAGGTAAAGAGCTAACCAAAGTACTTTCCCGCAGCAAATAAGTTGAAGGGTTTGGAAGTTTGGGGTTTTTTTTAATTCAATACATATATCCTGGCTGGATATCTACAGGGGATTGACAAACCACCCAAATGCAGTCAAGTATATAGTAAAACCTGGAATGGATCATTTAGGCTTAGTCTTTGCTTTGGTTGTTCCAAAAGCTTTTCTGGAGCAGAGATTTTTTTATTTACAATATTACAATTTTATTACAAATAAATGGTGGTACAAAACAGGACCAAAATGGGTTATTTCAAAGACATTAGCATACTCCATCACTGATAAGAACACAGAGGAGTTATATCACTGCTGTAAAGTCCCAGCCCAGTGGCTCTTTTCCAGAAGAGTCAAGAACCAAAGGTAAATATCTCCTTGGAAGATACTGTTGATTACAGATTTCCCCAAATTTGAGCTAGCTCCGAACTGGTTTATGAAGCAATTTCTTAATTGAAACAATGGAATAACTACCATAACATCACAGATCAGGAAGACTATGTGCCTAATAAGTACAGTTGGGAAAAATTATGAGGCAGGTTTGTAACTCAATCTTTGGGGCTTACTGCTATCAAAACAATAAAGCTAAGGTGTTCTTTGGATACTTAAGATACTCAAAGGAATTTCATGCATGAGGCTGAGTGCTGTTTTCACACACAGCATGAAAAAAATTCCTTAATTTCATTTCTTTAAGGGTCTTCTATATGGAATCCTTTGCTGGTAATGGCATTTTCAAGGCAATAAGCCACGTGTCCTGCAGGCACAAGCACTGAGTCAAAGTCAAGGCAGTGGTACAACATTATTCCAATATCATCCTGTTGCTACTGTGGGCATTGTCCCCATTAGAGTAATGTCTTATACTAGACTAAGCCAAAGTACCCTTGATCTGTCATAGTGCAGTACAGCAGGTAAAGGAGAAAGGTACTATGAATTCAGTCAGGCGGTGAAGATTCATTCACAGCACAGACTTTGATGGACTTGCATGTGGCAAGGTAGTGTACCAACTTTCATACTCCAGGATAACTTGACAGCCTAGATCTGAAATTCCCACAAAATTGTATTTTTCTCCTTTAGGGAGAACAGAAGGAAGACTTGTGCTTTTAAGTCAGAAATGTCTTTTCTTAGCACACCTTGCCCCAGATAGCAGAAGATATCTATACAGTGTTTGTAGTCTCCTCTTTTATTAATGAATGAATGGGCAAGATTGTTCCAGGTGTGACTCAACCTCAATTAACTTCAGTGATCAGGGATTATGCTGGTCCATTGAGTTTCTCTCAGGTTTGGTGGGCCGCCAAAATGAATCACGGCAATGAGGGCTTCTTACAAGTAAGGCTTGAACTCAAATTCATTCATTTATCTTCTTTCACTGGGAAAGCACACACATGCTTACACTGGCACCTGTAAACAGAATGTAAACAGAATCCTCCACTATGTATTTCCCTCCACAGCTTTCTTGAAAATATATCCCTCTATTTTCTGCTGCCCTACTCACTGGGGGAAATGTTCAGCTTAAGTTTTCTGGGTAAAGTTTAGCTCTTACATTCACATTTCCCTTCCAGAATAATGACCTTCACGGTTAGCTCACGTTTTGATTTCTTTTGATAAAATTATCTCCAGCTAAATGTGTTAAGATTCATTTATATTACAGCAAATGCACTCTATCTTAGAAGCTAAGAGGTTTCAGACCACTGAGACTTGGGGAGGCATTTGAAAATCCCAGGGATAGAAGGCACAGAAAATCCTGGCAAAGCACTGGTTTAGAAAGACTGAATGTGGAGGTAGATCTCATTAAATTCTCTTGTTACTCTTGGGCTGACACAAGAAGGAAAGGAGAAGGGGACAACAGCAACTAAATTAACATCCCTGGAGGCTGAAGTCTTCCTTTGACAGAAAAAGCAGTCAATGCTGCAGTACAAACTTCCTTGCTTGATATCATGCCACAAGGGCACCCTCAAACTCATTCTCAAGGGAGTTCTCTAGAGGAGAAAAGTACTTGCTCCTGCACCTGTGACCTTGCTGCTTACATTGTCAAAGTCTAGTGTAAATTCAACCAGTTTTGAGCTAGAGGTGCCTGCCTTAGTCTGAGCGGTGGACTTGATGTTGCTCCTGACATAGGTATGGGCCTTGGAACACAAGATACCTCCTCATCTACCAAAAAATAGCAATTCAGATTTCCTTCTGCTGGTGGTATCTCTTCCCTAAGAAAATCAAAACCACTCCTTTGGAAGTGACTGTTGTTTGGGGTGTATTAATGTTTGGTATGCATTAGTGTTTGAGCTTGGGTCAGTATTCTTATTGTCCTTCCTTTCTCCTGATGTCTGAAATCTTTTTCATTCTAGATGCATGTCATTATCTAAATTCTGGCCTCACCTCCATGGTCACAGGGATTACTTTGTTGTGATTAAATAGTTGTAACTACTATAATCCCTGCACTTTCTTACGCAAACTGGTTCCGCACTTCCCAGTTCTTGTCTCTCTTGCAGAAACATATATGCAGAGTTGCCTGGCCTTTGTTTATCGGGAGATAGTAGGGAACAGCTGGGCTCCAATTGCAGTTTTGGATAGTTCCCAGTCTGTAGAGTCAAGATGAAACCAGACGAAAGTCTGGTTACTGCTGGAGCTAGTACATGCATGTGCTTACGTGCACTAAGAGCAGGCACGGGCTGAACTTGGAAGGAGATGTGTTGAGAAGTTGAAGGAACAAGGCTATAGCCTTACTGCAATATCCTGCTGCTGCTGGCTCCGTCCCAGAGCCTGTGACAACTGGCTGCAGAAGCTAGGAGCCATATGATACGGAAGGCATGCATGATATTTCCAAGCTGTCAAGTAGGTACACATCAATTCTTTGTCTTCCATCATTCACCTGATGGTATGTCTAAATCTGTGCTTGAACATGTGGGTTCAAAAACCAAAGGCATCTCCACAGAGCAGGGCAACATGCAGCTTGCTCAGTCTCTCCTTGTGGGGATGTAGGTGTGACATGCTGTCAGCAGTCCCACCTTGTTGTGAAGCCTATGCACTTGCTGGGCCTCTGGAAATAGATTAGAACTGGCTCTGCTTACAACACAATGAAGAGTATACTGAAGTAATGACACACTGCCCTGTGTTTACACTTCCTAACCAAGGATGGCATGCAGCCTGAACCAATCCAGTCTCTTCAGTACTGGATTAAGGAGGTATTTTCAGCATTGTTTCTCATGGTAATTTGCACATTCAAAGCTGATTTTTCAGACCACATAATCAAAACTGTCAAAGTAAAATGCTCTCCCAAGAAACCAAACTTAAGGAATTAAATAAAACAAGCTTTTCTTATGGAAGGGTTCAGAAGAGCAAGAGGAAATATAAACAGTGTATATATTCTCCTCTCTATCCCAGTTTTATGCTCCCTCTTGGCAGGGATGGGCTTGTTTGCTTTCTCCTGAAGAAGTTAGTAGCTATAGCCTCTCTACAGATTCAGGATTTCCTGACTCACAGAGGCTGTTGGGAGACAGAAGACAGCTAGATGTCTCCACTCCACTGCAGTTCTCACTAGATTTTTGTATGGACATTTGTTCTGTTTAATTCCATCTCTCTCCTAATCCAGTGGATGTGAGGGAGGACTGCACCAAATCAAAGTTAAGTCCCTTCTGAATTTATATTGTTTTCTCTCTCTTCACCCATGAGTTTGATCTATTGTCTACCCACCTACAGCCTCCTTGTGATACGAATACAATGTGTGACTTGTTAGGGTTATTTTAAGATCCATGTGCAAATCATATAGATACAAATGTATGCAAGAGAAAAAAACCTGAATTTTGTTCAAGTGATGCCTTATCTTAGAGATAAGAGTAGGCTAATCTGTGCTCACTGTTCAGCAACTACTGAGGTGACGTGTTCAGAGTTAGAAGGACTATGAGCATAACAGTCTGATGAACCAAATAGTGGAGCTTTGAGAATCTCAACTGCAAATATCTGCATCAAGGTTATACTCTCTAGAAAGATATGCACTCAGTCTGAGTTAGACTCTAGCTGGAGCAAACTGTGTCCAGGCAAGTAATTGCAAAGGTTAATTAGTTTTGCTAAAACACAGAAGATTTTATTTAGCTTAATTTTTTTTCAGACACTGCATCCCAGTCTGACTCTTTAATATGTTATACTGCTTATTGTTTATAGCTTTTTTTTTAATCAATGTCACATGGAACTGAATCAAAAAGACTTATAGAAGTCTGTTACCTCAAGATGGTTCTCTTTCAACAAATGCATTTATAAATGGAAACAAACCAAAAAATTCAAGTATTGTTTATAAGGCCTGTTAGGCCATTTCTAAAAAACTCTGGTAACTAGCACTGATCATATTATTCTTCTCTGTTTTACATAGTTACAACATCCTAAAATATTAAAGTTATGCCAGTTGAGCTATAGTAACCATGTGTACATGCTTTTAATCAATGGCAAATGAGAAGGAATACTGGCTAGGTTGGCCAGCAATGAGAGGTAAGATAAATCCAGTTATTTTCCATTTGTTGTTGTGTCTACCCATTCACATGATGAGTACAATGCACACAACTGATGACTGTATGCTCCTTTGCCCTTCCACCATTTTGCTTATGATCAGCACCAAGCTGTATGATCAATGGCTACATCTGGTTTGGGTTTTTTATTATTTTTTAAAAAGATTGGCTCTACGGTAACTTTTTCCAGTAACCTGGAACTTCCAATTGACTTTCCATTAACTTCAGTACATTTTGGATCAGATGTTAAAATGAACATCTGGTTGCAAATTCATTAGCCAAGGCTGAACAAGGCAGCCTCTGCAAAACAAATACCTTCAGACTTCTTGCTTTGATACTCTCTGAATGTCTTACTGTGAAAATTTGGTGGTCCTAGGAGCTGTGGAGCAGTGGCTCCAACAGCAACGTCAATGTGGTGTTGACAATGTGCTCACCTGCTGTTTTCTGATCCTGTTATTTCCTCTTCAGAAGTACAGCTCAGCATATTTCTGGCTGTGCCGCCCAATACACAGGATTTACAGCTCAGCTGAGCTGATGTTGGTATTGGAAGGTTACCTTCTTAATTTCTTCTGTTCCCCTTCCATTTAGTCAAGAAATTGTGCTGCATTTTTCTATAACGAGTTCCCCTGCTCTCCCCTGACAACAGGTCATCAGCAGGCAGTGGCACCACCGTTTATATGTGACTATCGAGTCCTCTTTTAGAACTTGGAAGATATCTAAGTGACATTTTAGGCCTTGAGAGCTCATTTCATCTGAAAAATACATATTTAGCTTTCTAAAATTTTCCCCAAAACAGGAGTCAGCCTCACCTAGGTATGTATTATAAATACACAGGCATATAAAACCATGGAAAGTAAACCCATTTCATCTACCCTTTTTTAATTTCCTTCCAGTACTTTGCACAAGTAGGAAAAATACATGAGGACACAGGGGAAAATAGGCTTCTAAAGAGGTTGCATTAATCTAGGGAAAAAAAAATTCCCAGTGCACATTAAGAAAGGCAAATTTGATAGTTCATTTAGCAAAGACATCAGTGCCTGTAGACATGGAATTTTTACAGCTCTGTTGGATTCCACCCTTCAAAAGTTTTTGTTGTTGTTGAAGCCAGAAATATATAACTGTTGTTCTTGTCCTTTTTTGAGCATTCCCTATTTAATCATTTTAAAGTATATGCAGATTATCTAGATCCCTCCTGGTGCTGATTTTTCTGACTAGCAGTGCGTTTATAGTTAAACAAGTGAGGCATTTGGACTGTAGTCATTTTGATTTATAGCAGCAGGAACAAAGCGAGAGAGTACAGACGTCAGTGCTGCTGCTGCTGATCTGGCAACAGAGACTTCCTAATGTACAAATTACGTCTTTCACCACACAATTCCCTCTCTACCCTAACTAGAGACAGGGAAGCATACTTATTTAATGCAGTGTGTGTGATCTATACAAAGGTGTATGTATAGTACTAAGTGGATGTTGTAGTGCTCATTTTAGGCACATGGTTTATATTTCTCTGTGCCTTTTTGCATTTTAAGGTGAATTTTCCATAATGGCAAATCTGCAGCAATTCACTTTTCTTTCCTCTTCTAGGCAGAACAGTCAATTGTGAGTTAAAAGGACAGTTGTGGAGGTGGCTGTAGTGCTTTACCCACATAGACACCTGTCCATGAGAAACTGCCATGAAAATATTAATTAATGTCTATAGAGCACCAAAACACCATGATGTTTTGCTCACATCTGGAGCTGGAGGCTTTTGAATAACTACCTCATGGGTGAAAGGGTCTGGATGTTCGTGCTCACCTCCCCGCACCACTGTGTGGAAGGAGGACTGTTTTGCTAATTAATATTGAGTATGGGTGGTGGAAAAAAGCAAGACTGCAGAGGTCTTGTCTCAGTACTGGTGTTCCAAATTCCAGGACTGAGTGTTACTGTCTGTACCTACTTTTCTGTATGTAAAGATCCTGACCATTTTCCTTTTCAAATGGCATGAGATATTCCACTAACCATAAACCAGACTCGACGCTGCTGGCTAAAACAAAATCTTCTGGCAGTCATCACGCCCAGGGACCAGGGGATCATGTGACTCTGGTTAATAGGTGGCTGCATTTCATTAGTGGCTGGAGTGATTCCTGTGCATATAGCACCATAGCCTGTATATCTGCTAAGCCTTTAAAACACTCTGGGATGAAAATAGCTCAATGCAAAATAATGGTCTCAATTTAGCACTGCAATCTGCAGGCAAAGACTTGGAGCAACTCCCAAGGCAGAGCTGAGGCTGACTGGTTTCAAATCTGCTTCTCTGAAGGCAGATCTAGTGTGTGCAGTGCCGTGTTCTGTGCAAAAGGCAGGGAGCTACCCTGGCCATTAGGCAGGCACTGCTCCCCTCTGCCATGCTGACAGGAGAGAGTGACTGCTTCTGCATAGACAGCAGGCCCCCTCGCGCTCCGAGCCTCGTTCCACCTTTAGTATCGTACAGCATACCTTGCTCTCACAAGTGAAATGAACAGTAAAGTCACCCTTATCAATATGTACTAAGTGCATGCTATTTGTCCCATCTCCCATTTATACACTTGGATACTGAGAGTTGCATCATTCATAACATGAAAAACACGTGCAAACACATCCCAAGGTTGGTTTTCTGCACTGAGGTAAAATGGTTAAAATAATTAAAATTATAGGAAAGTGCAGTCACGGTGGTAGAATGTAAATGACTGTGGGTGAAGGCAGGCTGTGTGCCATCCCAGGGACTCCACAGGAGCCTTTCTGAGTGCCTGCCTGTCTTTCCTCACACACCCTGTGACTGGGGCAGCTTGCTGAGCCACTCACACACTCCAATCATATCTAGTATGGCAAGCCTGGGCTTGGTTGAGACCCTGAAAACCTCTGTTCTGCATAGATTTGTGGCCTATCTGTTAAATGGATACTTATTGAGGAGAATCCTCACTGACACAATTAAGTAAAATGTGCTGAAGGAAGGGGTAATGTAAATGCAGTTTTATGCATAAGCTTGGTATTGAAATGCGTAAGCGGGTCCCTGTTGTCATGAGGATCCCTATTGCCATCCAGCACTGTTTTTATGGTACTGGATTTGTTTCCCTTTTTTGTGTAAAAAAATGCAAATAGTAAGTTTCAAATGTACAGCGAAGCTCTTGCTGTGCACAAGTTATTCAGTTGTTAGATTTCTTTCTCCCTTCAGAAACATAGTTTGTGGTCTAATTGCTTGCCCTTTTAAAATGTTTTTCCTTGTATTTTGAAACAAAATGGTTCTTCAAAGTAGTTGGAGCTACAGAACTAAACTGTCTGAAACTGTTGGTTTTGGATAGGCAGAAGGATTTGCTACCATACAATTGTTAAATACACACAGAGTTGGAGGGGAGCAGGAGTAGGTGCAGCTGGAGGATGCAGAAATGACTGTGCCTCATACCACTGGGACTTGGACAGCACCAGGCTCGTTTGCAGTATAAATTAATATCATCTTTAGGCTGACTCTAATTCATCCAGCCAATCCTGACCTCAAAGGACCTTTATCTGCTGGGGTGGTGCCAGGAGGTGGCAGCTAGTTTCGGGTTCCTTGCATGGCGGCAGGAGGGAGGTGCAGGATCTGTTCCAGCTGTTTAACGTCACCAAGGATTCCTGTATGAGAGGGCAGCGCTGCGCCAGCACCACACGCCAGCTTCGCAGCGGCTTGGCACTGCTGCAGTTAAGCTGAATTGAAACAGGGCAGGGTTTGGCCAGAGAGTGGCTGCATACCCTGCCAGCCAAATCCGGTGACGCTTGAATTCACTGATTGCCATTGACTTTAATAGGACCGGGATATTGTCCTCTCTGCCGAGCTAAGCACAGATACCTTCCGAAGTAGGGCAAGGCCTGACCCCACAGAAACCCAGGGAGCTTTGCCATCAAATTCTCCAGAGGAAAAAGAAAAGAGTTGGAAGAAGGCAGTCAGGAAGATAATGCAAATAAGTATGTTTTGGGTTTAACTGTGCCCTCAAGCCTTCCCTCTGACCTTGAGGAGCAGGAGAGGCACACAGACAGCAGGCTGGGGTTATGTGTGCGGCTGAGGACAGGCACAGAGCAACCATTTTATAAACCATTATTCTTTGGAGCACAGGACTTGATGATTAATGGCAGGGGGAGGGGATGTGTGTGATGAAGGCAGTGGGAAGACAAGAAATAACGGTGGGTGTGCAGATAATGCAGAAATGCTGAATGAGTGGGCTATTAAACAGGAGGGGAAAAAAAAGAGAAATGGTTGCTTTTCTGGGAAAAGAGGGAAATCCGTTATAATATAGTAAGCTGAGAGTGTGCTAGTATCCAGCATCCTGCTTCCAGTCTCCGTGCTGCAGTAACGGGAGAAGGGGAGGAGGTGTGCGTGGGGGTCAGCACCCGAGGGGACCTACGCCTGTGTGCGAAATAAATAAAAGAGTCCTTATTCATCAGATTATTAAAGATAAAAAAGAGGGG
>NW_008659945.1:0-245 GCF_000695815.1 Acanthisitta chloris
CAGGGGACTGGGGGAACTGGGGGAGGGTTGGGGGACACTGGGGGGGTCTGAGTGTCCCTGCTCCCCCTGAGCAGGATGTGCCCCTGTGCCAGGTGATGTACAGGGTGGTCCAGGTGGGAATGGCTGGACACTGGGAGGGCTCAGGGCAGTCTGGGGGTCCCTGAGCAGGATGTGCCCCTGTGCCAGGTGATGTACAGGGTGATCCAGGTGGGGATGGTTGGACACTGAGGGGACACTGGGAGGGC
>NW_008659945.1:370-688 GCF_000695815.1 Acanthisitta chloris
ACAGTCTGGGGGTCCCTGCACCCCTGAGCAGGATGTGCTCCTGTCCCAGGTGATGTACAGGGTGATCCAGGTGGCTGATGGGCAGCTGGACGCGCAGACCGAGGGCACCAGTGCCATCAGTGGCTACCCCGCGGCCCAGTCCATGACACAGGTGAGACCAGTGCCCCCCAGTGCCCCCTATTCCCCTCCCAGTCTCTCCCACGCCCCCATCAGTGTCCCCCACCCCAGGCACTGATACAGGGAAGCCTTCCACGAGGGAAGAGGGTGTGGGACAGAGGAAAGGGGCACCCGCAGTGCCCTCCCAGTCCCTCCCAGTGC